>NW_027397093.1:14248831-14249149 GCF_003265705.2 Callorhinus ursinus | reverse complement strand
CACACACCCGTACTCACCTCCATCTACACACACACACACAGAGCTTCACACACCCGTACTCACCTCCATCTACACACACACACACACACACCTTCACACACCCATACTTGCCTCCATTTACACACACACCCATACTCACCTCCATCTACACACACACACAGCTTCACACACTTGTACTCACCTCCATCTACACACACACACAGCTTCACACACCCGTACTCACCTCCATCCACACACACACACCTTCACACACCCATACTCACCTCCATCTACACACACACCCGTACTCACCTCCATCTACCACACACACCTTCACAC
>NW_027397093.1:14191853-14248731 GCF_003265705.2 Callorhinus ursinus | reverse complement strand
CTTGCCTCCATTTACACACACACCCATACTCACCTCCATCTACACACACACATACACCTTCACACACCCGTATTCACCTCCATCTACACACACACACATAGCTTCATACATACCCACACCTGTCTTCATGTCCCCCATGCTTTCACACCATCATGCACACACACAAATACCCCTGCCCCCTGAGGCCTTGGGGAGCAGGGGGCCAGGGAAGCATATCAGCCGGGCACACGTGCCCTGTAGGTGAGGAGTCTGAGCGGACCCTTCCAGCCCAGGCCCCAGCACCATCTCATCCCAGCAGCCCTGCAGGGGTGCAGGGGGCGCTGGCTCTGGAAGGTCACCAGGCCCTGCTCTCCCTGTACAGCCTGGTTCCAGGCAGCGGCTGGGCACTCCAGCTCCACACCCCTGACACTGAGCTTCAGACCTCTTTAAGATGCAGGAGGAAACCAGGTGGGGGGAGTGGAGGTGACTGGCCCAAGGTCGTGCAGAAACCAGAAAGGAAACCAGATCTCCCCAGAGAGGCTGCGAGATGTGCTCAAAACATCGAGCCTCCGTCAGGAGCCGGCGTCTCTGCCTGCCCTGCCTGGCCATCTCCACCCCTGGCCTCAGCCACCCTCCCTGGGCCTTGGTTTCCTCCTTAGTCCACAACGGAGGCTGGTCAGACCACGCTTCTCCGTCTTTTTCCTGCCTCGACACCCCCAAGAGATCCTCAGCCTCACCCCCAGCTGTGACAGGGCCCCCACTGCTAGGACTCGGTGTCGGCTGGGAGGAACCCCTGGGGACAGGGAACCTGAATTCAGGGCCAAAGCAGGTAATCCTGATGTGTCCCCCGAGAGGGGACATGACCTTGTAACAGTCCTTGTGCTGATTGGTCCTCCCCACCCACATGCCCCTGTCTGGGGTTCTCAGGTTGTCTGTCTCCTCCGCTCTCTTTCCCCACCAAGGGGCCCTGGGACTGTTCAGATGGCCCTCGGTCAGTAGAAGGAATCAGCCCCCCGGGAGCTCAGATGTCCTGAGCCTCCCTGTGTTAAGGACCCTGACACAAAAACGTTGCCTAGGAGTCTGCAGGGGGAAGGGCTTCCATCTGCCTGGGGCTGCAAGAACATTAGGTCATGAAGGCCAGACGCTCGTCCGAGGGGTTCCCTGGCAGGAAGGTCAGATGGAGCCGGGGGCCAGCAGCTCTGGGCTGCTTCTCTCAGGGGTCTCTCCGCACCCTCCCCTCCCGCATTTCCCAGGACAGCCTCCCCCTCTGCTTGCCTGTTTACCCTCCTTGTTCTGGATGCTTGCTCCAGTTCGCCATATCCTCAGCCCAAATCCCAAGGAGCCCTGACTGATGGTCTCCGCCCCACTGGGCCGACCCCGGGAGCCAGGTCACATGATCTGCTCCAGGCTGCCCATGGAGGGCCATGTTTTACCCTGTGGCTACAAGGGGACATGGGTATGGCAGGCACCCTGAGTGACATGGGGATATTGCACCACGCCTTCTGGAAGACAGGAGTCGGGGCTTGATCTTGAAGGAGAAGGAGGGTTTCAGAAAGTGGTGACAGCCCTGTTCACAGCTCAGCGGGTGCTATAAGGTGGACCGGGGGCCGCCCGCCTGGAGGCACTTTGAAAGCAGGCATGAGTCAGGGCCAGTGTGGGGTGAGGAGGGGCGGGCTGATCCACTGAAGGTCTGCACGGCAGGGGTGGAGTGGGAGCCTGAGCAGCTGACTGGGACAAGAGTCCCTCGAGAGTTGGAGGATTGGAATAGGGCTGTGCATCATAAAAGCGAAGAGAGATGGCCGGCAGCATCAGCTGCCGTACAGGGCCCAGGGTAACAGTCGGGAGGCTGAAGAGCCTGCTGAGAGCAGGTGTAGGTGGGCATGGCCCGACAGCAGGGGCGAGGAGCGAGAGAAAAGTCAGCTGTGGAGATTCCAGGCATAGACCTCTTGGGGGCCCCGTCCCTGCGTGCTTTGTCCACTTGAGATGCAGAGTGGGTGAGGTTGCTCCCTGCCTGGCTCTCCTGGGGAGACAGGAGCAGGGGCCAGCAGTGAGAGCAGGACTGCCAGAGCAGCAGGGCAAGCTCACACTGCTGTGACAGGTGACATCTGTCAGCTCTGCTCACACCATGGCCAGAGGGACGACACCCATGCGTGGACATCGGTAAACTGCCGTGTGTCCCCTGGGGGGGAGTGTGGGTGCCTGGGCCACAAGACCCAGGCCAGAGGCAGGATGCCTGAAGGAATTCTGACTTTGAACTTGGAGGGAATGTGATGGTTGTTCTTAAACATCTGAGGGTCTGTCCCACAGAAGAGGAATTCTGCTTGCTCTGGGTGACTCCTGAAGGCAGAGTTAGCTCCAGAAATGGGGATTTTCAACTGAAACAGGGAAGAAGTTTCTAGGTCAGCACTTTCCCGCGCTGGAGGCACGCGGACACGTTCGAGAGTCCCATCACTGACAGGACCGCAAGCAAAGGACATGTCCTGCACTTCCAAAGTACCCAAAGGACACGTGGTCCAAGGGACGCCCAAGACATGCGTGCCATGAGCCCTGCTCTTGGAGGCTGACGGTAGTGCGCGGGGAGCTCAGACAGAACCCACAGAGGGAACCATGGCAAGGAGTCTCACTCAGGTCTTTTCCACCTTTCTGGAAGCACTCGGGCCCGGGGAAGGCTGCCCTGCAGCAGCGAGGCTGTCTTGTGGACCACACGCAGCCTGTCCTTGGAGGAATGCAGCTGGGACCGGATAACCTTGGGCAGGGATGCTGGAAAAGGGATTCCAGTTTCGGGCATGAGGAGGGGGTTGGATGTGAACAGATGACCTTCTGTGGTCCCTTCGAGTCCAGAGTTCCTTGGCAGGGAAAAACAGCCGCAGAACTCTGAGCGGCGCACAAGGTTACTGAGGACGGAACAGAGATCCCAATATAGCTGGCGGGAGGAAGGCGGCAGCGGGCGAGGGGAAAGTAGGTCCCCCGAACAAATGAGGTGGGGCACAAAATTAACGAGGCTGGAAAGGGCTGAGCTCAGGGACTCATTTTTAAAAACTCTCTTAGCAAGAAAAATGAGGGAAAGAAATGTGGGCAATGGAGATGTAATGGGGGTTGTGCCTGCGTCTATTGACAGCCAGCCAACTGGCCCGAGAGAGGGGCCTCCTGGACAGAGAGGAAGAGATGCAGAGCAGTGGGTCTGGGGTGACCCCTGCATGTGTGCAGGCCAGAAAGGAGCTGGTGATGGAATGTGGGTGATAGCATCCTGCCCACCCCTGCCAGTTCGCCCTGCACGCCAGCTCTTCAGCTGGGCCATTCTGTCCCCCATTCTGCCCTCAGGCACTGCACTCTGACTTGCTTATCTAACTACTCCTCACCTCCACTCACACTGTGCTCTTCACTTGGCATAATGCTTTCCTCCTGTCCAATGAGGGGCTTGTCCTAGATGACATCCGAGGGTTCCTCTTCTCGGCCACTCTATAACCCTTGAGTGGTGGGTATTGGGGCTGCTGGAGTATGCTGGATGGTTGGATGTATAGATGGATAGATGGATGGATGGCTGGGTAAGCAGGTGGGCATGTGAGTGGGTGGATGGATGTGTGTGTAGATGGATGGATGGATGGGTGGGTGGATTGGATGGATGGATGGATGGATGGGTGGGTAGATGGATGGATGGGTGGATGGATGGGTGGTTGGGTGGATGGATAGGTGGATGGATGAATGGGTAGGTGGATGGATGGGTGGGTGAATGGATGGGTGGATGGGAAGATGGATGGCTGGATGGGTGGTTGGGTGGATGGATGGGTGATGTGCGGGTGGGTGGGTGGAGGGATTTCTTCTGACCACCTGTGTGCCATCTGACAAAGGGCATAGTTAGCTACATTAGAATGATTCTATCTTTCACCGGGTAGGGAGGGAGGAGGAAGAGTTCGAGGAGGAGACAGGGAAGATTATAAGGGACCAGAGAGGAGCAATCAGATACTTCCTGTTAACACCTGCACTACTAGGTCTTTAAAGAAGAAGAAGGCACCCTTCCTGCCTCCTCCCAGAGCAAGACCCCTTGGCTCTCACCATTGGCCTCTTCCAGGAGGTGACTGAGCTCTAGAAGCAGGGGTCAGGAGGGGGAATCAGCAGGCGAGGCTCTCAGCCAGGGCTTCCTCAAATCATGCGTTGGGGGGTGGCTCAGGGAGTCCATCCGGGGTCAGGAGAGGCGGTGGGGGCCTGTGATTTGAATTTTTATCGGCTCCTGGGCTCCTGCTTATGGGTGGAGACTGCTGCCACCAGCCCTGAGGAGTGGCCCATGAAACCCTTGGTAAATAAAATACTCTCAAGGCCCAACTACCCTGCTCCGGAGGCTCCAGCAGCCCCCAAAGCCCCAAAGCTCCATCACCCCTCACTGTGGTGGCCCTGGGTCCTGGTGTGCAACAGCTCAGGGTTGAGCTGAGCCCCTCCAGGTACTAGCATCCCCCCCAGCCCAGGCTCTGGAGGGAGCGGAGAGAGCTGGAGCTCAGGATCTGGGGTGTAAGACCTCAAATGAATCTTCAACCATGGGGGACCTGGCTGCAACCAGCCTACTTTTCCTGGGGCTTCTGGGACGCTGAATTTGGGAAAGCCCACTGCCTGCTGCCCACTTTGGAAAACTCTAGGTTTGTGGTCTAAGCCCTGAGAGTCCCGGACTCTGCCCCCGCCCCCCCAAGCCAGACCATCTGGTCCCACCCTCCGGGTATAGGTGGGGCCTGGAGGCTCAGAGAGGGGAGGGGAATCATCCAAGTTCACACAGCACAGGAGGGGGCAGAAAGGGAAAACAGAACCCCCACTAACCTGAGCTTTCTCAAGGCAGTGCTGTGTCTCTCCCGGGACAGCCCTTAGTTCTCTGAAACCTCATCGCTCCCCCGTTTAGGCAATCCTGACAAGCCACTCGCTTCTCCAGGTGTGGGAGGGCTGGAGTGGGGCTTGGTTAGGGGGATGCTGAGCTGAACTGTTCCAACGGCCAGCAGCGCCCGGGCTTGGTCAGCTGGGCGGGTGGTGAAAGTAAGACAGACAGCTCTCTGCTCCCCTGGATCGGGCCTCTGAAAATTCAGTCCCTGCAAACCCCTGCTATACCCTCCTCCCTACCTCAGATGTGGATGCAGAGGGGTTGGAAAAGGCCCCTAGAGGCTGCCCGGATCTGGCCAGGGTGATGCCCAGGAGCCCAGACTGCCCCAACCTCTGTGCTGTGGGCCCGGGGGGGGTGTCCCCCTGCTCCCTCGCTGAGCCCTGCCACCTGGGGCCCCTACTCCCAGCCCGCCCGATGGCCCTGCCCAGGTGACAGCGTCCGGAAAGAGGTACAACCAGCTGGACTCCTCAGCAGCTGTCCCCGGGAGGCAGGGAGGCAGGAGGCAAGGAGGCAGGGAGGCAGGGAGGCAGGGAGGCAGGGAGGCAGGGGGCAGGGAGGCAGGGAGGCAGGAAGAGGGGGCCAGGGAGGCAGGGAGGCGGGGAGGCAGGAGGCCAGGAGGCAGGGAGGCAGGAGGAGGGAGGCAGGAGGAGGGAGGCAGGGAGGCAAGAGGCAGGGAGGCAGGAGGCAGGGAGGCAGGGAGGCAGGAGGAGGGAGGCAGGAGGCCAGGAGGCAGGGAGGCAGGAGGAGGGAGGCAGGAGGAGGGAGGCAGGGAGGCAGGAGGCAGGGAGGCAGGAGGCAGGGAAGCAGGAGGCAGGGAGGCAGGGAGGCAGGAGGCAGGGAGGCAGGGAGGCAGGAGGCAGGGAGGCAGGGAAGCAGGAGGAGGGAGGCAGGAGGAGGGAGGAAGGGAAGCAGGAGGAGGGAGGCAGGAGGAGGGAGGCAGGGAGGCAGGGAGGAACCACAGAGAGCAGCAGAGCCCCTCCTTCAGAAAAGGAGAGGAACGGGGTGGGGGGGGCGGGGGAGCCTGGAATGCAGCAGCTACCTCACACCTGGCCCAGTAATTACCAGATTGATTGCAGATCCCAGTCTCCAAGAGGACTCAAAAATCAGTCCCCTCACTCCTGCCCCTGCGGGCTCAGAAGTTATTCCTAAAGCTGCAGCTGTCCAGCTGTTTTGGCTACGCCCTCCTGCCGAAGAGCAGGCTTCAGGTTCCAAAGCGCGCCCAAGGCTCTGTGTAGGAAAAATCTTACCCGGCAGGGGAGCCTGGCAGCCCGTAGGGTGGTATGACTGGAAGGGCATTAAGAAGGCTCTTACGTGGGCACCTGGGTGGCTCAGTTGGTTAAGCATCTGACTCTTGGTTTCAGCTCAGGTTATGATCTCAGGGTGGTGAGATCGAGCTCCGCGTCAGGCTCCGTGCTCAGTGCGGAGTCTGCTTGAGATTCTCTCCCTCTGCCACTCCCCACACTCATGCTCTTTCTCTCTAAAACAAAATAAATAAATAAAATCTTAAACAAAAAGAAGGCTCTTATCTGTGAATCTCCCTTCCACCAAGATGCCCTGATATCCATAGTTCCACCATTAGGAAGTCATTCCTTGGGGTGAATTAAGTCAACAGTCCCAGCTTCCAAGATGGATCATAGGAGAAGGAAGGCTTGTTAATGCTACAATCCGCCAGCTCCACGGGAGCCCCTGGGGCATTGGGAGAGCTCCGCGTGATGGCTGGGGACCGGGGGTAAGATATCAGGGTGAGGGGAAGGGGGGTGACACCCTGGGTTGTCTTGGTCCTCGGGTTGCCTTTCTCCAAGGCACCCTGATTGAAAGACCAGAGAAGCTGAACTCAGGCATGGACTCTGGTGACGGCCGCACATGGAGGGCTCCCCAGGAGCGGGGCAGGTGCAGGCTGCTGAGGACCTGTGGCTGTTCCAGGGGTCACGCTCCAACGTCATAGGAGAACCCTCCCTCACGCTGACTCCCTCCCAATGTCTGCCTTGGGTAGTGAGTGCTCCATCCCTTGGGGCATACGAGCTGAAGCCAAGGACCCCCTGAAGGGAGGCTGTGGAGGGCCTTTGGGCGAAGGAACATCAGGCACCGCGAGGGCCCTTCCCACTCCGGGGGCTTGGTCCCTGGGGCTCTGGGGCCGGAAGGCCGGCTTTGCGGTGGGCAAAGCGTGGAAAGATGGGGTAATTCCCAACGGCTAGGCGCTCACTGTGTCCCCAGGCCTGCGCCAAGAACAGTGACCGCTGTAATACCACCACAGCCTTGTGTGAAGAGCACTATTAGCCCATTTCTTAGACGGGGACACTGAAGTGCATGAAGTTAGGTGACCTGACCGATGTCACACAGCTGCTCACATGCAAGTGGAACTCCCGCTGGGGCTCTGCCGCGTCCCAGATGGGTCCGGGCTCCGATCACTTCAGGTTCACAGGGGCTCCTGGGAAGTCAGGGGAACTGGAGTTGGGGGGACGCTCTATGAGGCCAAGAAGTCCAGGCAGTCTGATTCTGCCACCCACAAGCCAGGCCCATCCACTGCTGGGCTCTGGCCTCGGCTTCTCTGACTCTGCCCGGCTCAGGGGCCCACACGTGGCGGAGGCTGGCGGCCATTCTTCTGCGGTCCCGGCTTCTCCTCTGCGCTGGGTCACTGAGGGTCGTCCCTGGGCCTGGAGATGTGATGACCTCATTGCTCATTCCCTCCCTGCCTGGGCCCAGTTACTAATGCCACACTCTGTGTCCCACAGCCACCAACGCGGGCCTCTGTCCCGGTGGCATCAGTGATGGGCTGAGAGATCCTGCCACCACCCCCCGCCCCCTGTGCCAAGTGCAGTGGCTGGAGGGGCTCCCTGAGGTCAGCTTCCCCCACATGCTTCTCTGAACGTGTGTCCTCACTTTGTCCGCCTAAGGGTGTGTGTGTGTGTGTGTGTGTGTGTGTGTGTGTGTGTTGGGAGGAAGTGAAGTAGCAACTGAGAAACATTTGGTGCGGTTTCCAGGGAACAAGTCTTATCCTTGCCCCGCCTGTGAGCTGCAGGTGAGCAGGGCCCATGTCTGCCCGGACCACGCCGCTCCCTGCCCCGTGTGCTGGGCGTGTGGGGGTACTCAGTAAACATTTGAGTGAAGGAAGGAAGCAAGGAAGGAAGGAAGGAAGGAAGGAAGGAAGGAATTAGAACTCCTGCTCCCTGGACAGTGAACTCTGCCTCCTTCTCAGAGGCAGACAGGGAAATCTCTAGGTCACTGTCCCTGTTCTCGCTCTACCACACAATGCTGTGTGGCCCCTGGTGAATTGCTTTTTGTCTCTGTGCTCAGATCCTTGGGAGCGGCACTACCTGTGGAGGGTGGCTAATGACATGCAAGTGTTGGAGGGATGGAATGGGCAGGAGGTGCTAGCAATGGGAACCGCAGGGGAAGGGGGGGCCTCTCCGTCTCCCCCAGGATAAGGCTGAGGTGGGTTAGAGCACAGTATGGTCCCAAGGGCCTGGGGCAGAGAGTGTCCCAGGCCTGGCACCCAGCCAGGGCATGGGTTGGCCCTGGGACTGAGGGGTGTCAGGGTGGGCTGGATGGGGGGCTCGGCCAGGGATTGAAGTCAGGGGCCGGCTCCAGCAACATCGGGATCCCAAATGAAGAATTTGGCCAGAGCCAGAGCAGAGCAGGGGCTGAGTCGTCCGGGTTGGGGTTGAAGTCAGAGCCTGGGGATGGTTTCTGGTCTTCCGACCCAGGGCTGGATGAGAGGCTCCTGCGGGTGGGGCAGGGTCAGCCTGGAGCACCGGCAGACGTTCTCTCTGATGGGAGCCAGTGGGGCGAGTGCCGCCGTCCTGGCCTCATTGGCTCTAAGCACTCAGCTGAGTGGGGGAGGAGGGGACACCAGAGGCTTTCTGAGGGTGTTGTGCTTGGAGGTGTCCTCCCTGTCCCAGGGTGTCCTCCGGGGGGGCTCAGGGCTGCCTGTGTGTGCGGTGAGGGCTACAGCCCTAACTCTCCAGCAGTGGAAGGGGGTGCTATCATTCCTGACACGTGCACAGCACTTTACAGTTTATAAAAGCCCTCTCTCCAGCACCTTTTAGTCTTCTCCATGGTCCCGAGAAAGAGGCACGGCAAGAGATGACACCCATTTTACAGATGAGGAGAACAGAGACCCCGAGACACTAAGCAGTTTGCCAAGGCCACTAGGATGAAGGAGACCCATCGGCTGCACCACCACCGGCTCCCCCGTCGGCTGCCCGGTCCCGGGCTCCCCGCCCGCGTGTCAGCCCCTCACCCCATGGTCCCGCTGCCCTCCGAGGCCCGCAGAGGCGGACAAGCCGCTCCTGCCCTGCAGCCCCTGCCAAGTCTCTCCAAGCCGCCTCTGTCATCAGCAAGTCACATCGCTGACATCATGACCGCATAAAATTAATTTATTTAGTTAAGGAAGGTGTTAATTAAGAGTTTTAATTTATTGTGTCTTTGCAGGCAGCTCTTGGGGGCTTCTGAGTTGTCGGTGCTGGTGACAGCAAAAGCTAATGGTATCACAAGTTATTAATAGGACTCTTTGAGTGGGGGAGGGGCAGGAACGGGGGCTGTGGGGAAGGGAGGGAAGGAGAAGGCTGGGGGAGGGAAGCGGACAGTCCCCCCAACTTCCTTCTCCCTAAGTGGGCCGCTCTCTGCAAGTCGGTCCAATCGCAGACATTCCGCGGGGGACCCAGACTTTGCTGCTAGGCCCTTCGGATCTGCTAGTGGGGTTAAGACACCCAGATGGCGATTGGACTGTGAGCCCTGGAAGGAGTCACACCGCTACAGCCCTCACTCTCACGTGCCTGGGGTTCGCCTTGAGGGGTGTTTGCTCTCACACGAAGCAGGTCCTTCTTTGCCTGCTGGCTCCTCTTCCCTGACCCTGAGCATCGTGGGGTGCAGATAGTGACTGGGTTAGCTCTGGATCCCTCAAAGCCTCACCCGGAGCCTAGGGCATCCTGGGAGGTCCGCAGACATCTGCAAGAATGAATGTGGGGTCACCCTGTCCCCCAGTGGGGACAGGGTCTGGACTTCTTGCTGAGAGAGCTTGCAGTCTGGGGAGAAAATCATGGGAGAGAGACTTCCCAGCCCCCAGGCCCCTGCCCCCAGCCCCCAGGCCCCTGCCCCCAGCCCCTGTCAGCCCCCTCCGCCTTGCAGCCCTGAGTTCCACACTGAGGAGACGATAAGTCTTCGCTGATGAAGAGGGGCGCGTAGGAGCAGGTGTGGGCAGCCTGGTGTGGGGAAGACTTGCCAGGGCTGGGGTAGTGGATGAGGAGCCTCTGGGAAACTCTGCACTGGGACCCACTGTGGGGACAGGTAGGAAAGGAAGACCTTTTAAGCTATTTTAGCTCAACAAGGATGGCTGCAAAGAAGCCACCTAGGGTGAAGGAAAGAACACAACCAAGGAGCTCAGAACCCCGGTTCTATCCATGATAGGCTCTGTGGCCTTGGGGGGGTGACCGGTCTATGGGCCTTAGTTCGCCCATCTGTGAAATGGAGCGACTAGATGAAACTTGGCAAAAGTCTCCCATGTCCTGTGCAGTCACTTATGGAGCGCACCCCACATTCCAGGAGACGTGCTGGGCCCTTTCGTGGTTATCGTCTTGAATGCTTATGGCGCCCCTGGGAGGGAGATTTGTTATTCCCCTTGTTACGGTTGGGGAAACTGAGGCTCAGATGGGTAAACAGAAGCCAAATAACTTGCTGAAGGTCCCACGTGGGCTTAAAGCCAGGTCGGTGCTCCTTCCAGAATATCAGGCCCTCTCCATTGATCATTGGGATGTGGTGGGTACAGAGGAGACCCCAGTTTAGAAGTTGGCTGACTGACCAGGGCAGGCAAGGGCTGAGGGGAAGAGGGACAGAGCCACGGGGCCATGGGACTACCTGGGCCCAGCTGTCAGGCTGCTGGAGCAGGGACAGGTTCTGAGACCATCACAGAAGCAAACATGCCTGCACGGTGAGGCCCAGCCTCCCTGAGTTGCCTCCCCCTGCCCCTCCTCTCTCCTCAGATACACTACCATTCACTTAATGTACATTTATCAGGGGGCTGGCCTGACAACAAAAGATGGTTAAGACTGACCCTTGCCCTCAAGGAGCTCAGCATCTGGGGAGAAAGTTGGCCTCATACACAGATGCGTCCCTCGATGGGTCACAGAGGCTGGACTAGAAGCAGGCTCAGGACGGTGGGGGGCTCCCTGGCAGGAGGGATCACTTCCCTAGGACACGAGTGACTTCCCCCAGAGGAAGCACCCTTTGAGCGGAGTCTTGAAAGATGAGCAGGGGTTCACCAGGTGGAAAGGGGGGGCTCTGAGGAGGCCAGCTCGGGGGAGCTGTGTGGGCAGAGCCCTGCAGGCGTGAAACTATGTTACGGCTGAAGTCTTTTGGAGATAGGGATATCCAAAGGTGAGGTGGGCAGGAGCCAGAGCATGCCAGCTTAGAGACCCTGGACCCCATCTGGAGGCACTGGGGAGCCATCCGGAGATTTGGGAAGGAAAATGGTACCTATATCCTAATCAGATCCCCCCACCACTTTCCTGCTCTGGGTGCTGAGGACACTGCTGTGAGTGGGGAGGAAGGGGTTAGTTTGGGTTCCTCCAGAAGCCCACCCTAGACACCTATTTCAGTGCAGGGACACCAGTAGGGAAAGAAAGGCAGTGGGCCATTATTGAGCTACCTTACCATGGTGCGTGAGTGGGGCTCAGCCCTGCTGGGGAGCTCTGAGACCTGGAACGGCCCGTGCCCCACTGTTGGACCACCCAAGGAGCGAGGGAGATGGAGTGTTTGTGCACCAACTCCCATCAGTCCCCGGTTGAAGGCTGCTTCAAGCGGCTGTTAATTCCCTGACATTTCTTCCCTACACAGTCAGCAGAGAGAAAATCCTCAGGCATAGAAAAGAAGATGATGTCATTTGGCCATTGGGTCAGTGAGCTTTGAAATGGTAAAGGGGGTGCATATGGGGAGAGGGCCCACAGCACCTCCTTCAGTGACCGAGCAGAGAGATCCTCCCTGAGAGGAGCCGGAGGTCAGTTTGCCCTAAGACTCAGTCATCAACCACCTGGTTGAACAGACCCTGAGGTCAGCTGCCGAGGGGAGAATTGCCTCTGTGGGCACCTCCACCCAGGCCTCACCCTGGGGGCTGGGCCTCAAGACAGGAGGGAGGGAAAAATCTGGTCCTAAGCTCCAACTCTGGAGAAATACAGATCTGAGTTCACGTGCTGAGTGCCATTTACGGGCTGTGTCCTTGGGCAAATTACTTAACACCCCTGAACGTCAGTCTCCTCTTCTGGAAAGGGGGAGATAATAGTACCTCAACTATGTGGTTGTTGTCATCATTAAGCAAAATAATGCTTATTTAGCCCACTGCCTTGAATGTATTATGTGCCCGACAAATGTTTATTATCATCATGATTATTTTATTATTATTCCAATGATACCTATAAAAGAGGGGGCAAGAGAAAGGCTTGCAGAACATGCTGCCAACTTACCAGGCTAGAGTGATTTTCGGTGGCTCACAGTGTCCTTGGGAGTTCAGGACCAGACGCCCATAGCATGCCTGGACTCTCTGAGCTCCGATAGAACCACTGGCAAGTGACTTTATAAATCTGCTCACACAGATCGTGGCTGCGACAATCACTTCTATGTCTATGACACTTGTCTCCCCAAGAATTCGAAGATCAACATCAGGTATCGTCTGTCAGACTGTCCCTGAGGATGTGGAACAGAGGAAGAACCATGGGGCAAGGAGCGTGGATTCTAATTCAGGCTCCAGAATGAATGACGGATTCCTCATCTGCATGTGGGGATAGATGCTCTCAGCTGGTTCCTGGGGGGGTAGGCAGAAGGCAGAGAAGGGGGGAATTGGTGGGTAGTAAAGCAGGAGGTGGGGTGGTCACCTGAGAAGTGTTATGACCGATTGGGACGGGTTTCCTCATTTCCCTATGGATGCAGGGTCATCTCAGGGTATGGCTAAAGGGCCTCCTGTGCACACACCGTCGGTGAGGCCCAGGGAAGCTGGCTCTGGCCAGATGGGTAATACCAGTGGTCTGTGGGAGGCCATGTGGCTTCCCCTTCTCCCTGACCGTGGACTGACCCGCCCTGGGATGGGCTGCAATCTAGCCCTTGGTCTCAGCCAGGGTAAACCCAGCCCTCACCCCATGTCAGTGGTCAGTCTTGGTGTTGTGCAGTGTGACATCATCCTGAGCTGAAGAGCTGTGGGGCTGGGGCTGGAGGCCCAGGGGGAGGGATCTCTGCTCATGCCAGCAGTTCGGGATCCATTTCCAGAGAACCATTCAGGGAACTCTTTTCACTGTGACTCAGAGAAGGAAAGTCATGGCCCTAGTAAGGCAGACAGCAAAGAGCACATGCCCCAGCTTGGGATGTCTGAGTGGGATGTATTCTCTAGAAGAGGCCAACAGTTTCCCACGATGCCAGTGGTGGAGAACACCAGGCTGATGCACCGTCACCTCTCTGAGCAACCTTGGTCCCGTCCACGGTGGACAAATCCCCGCATCCTTCCTCGCCCCCCCCCCCCGTTAGACTGCAGTGGCCCTCGTGGGGCTGCTTTCCACCCTGGGGGCATTTCTCTGTGACTCCTTGAGTGGAGAGATCCAAGATCTAGAAGAACTCTCAGTGCTATTTAGAACCCCTTGGTCCCTGGAGAAAGTCCTGTCTTGGGCCCCCCAGGTCTCAGACATGATTGGTTCAGGGCCGGCGGTGGAGGGTGCAAGAGGGAGAAGTTTTTGCTTAGGTTTAGGCGCTAGTTTCAATTTTAATCTATTATTCAGCGACCCAGCCAAACTGATTCCCTGCGATCTTATTTTATCTTTCAAAGCAGAAACCCTCTAAAAGTTTGGTTGATGATGTAGTTTAAGTAAAACCCTTCAGATTTGTGGCTTTTACAATTTTCCTTCTGCGGCTTACATCCACTCACCACTCTGATTCCAGAACAGGCTTTGGGAGCCCAGATCACAAAGGAAGCCAGTGGAGAGAGACCAGGGTCATAGCAACCAAAGGTTCAGGGGAGGGGGAGCTGGAAGTGGAGATTCAGGATCATGGTGGGGGAAGCAGAGAGTGAGAGGAGGGGTGGGCCGTCCGGTGCGCTGGGGCAGGGTGGGGCGAGAGGTGAGGGAGAGACAGAGTCGAGCGTGCAGTGGGACGGTGAGGAGGAAACCAGAGGGGGAAGAGACAGAGGGACGAGGAGAAGGTGAGGGAGGTGGAAGGAAAGTGGCAGCAGGGTGGGGGTGGGCTCGGGGAGCCCCCACGCTCTGGAGCCCTCTCCTCCACCATGCATCTGCCTGACAGATAAATACAGTACAGCTGGGCTTTTTTCTCTTCTTAATTGACATCTTTGAATCTGCCCCTGCTTGACAAATCAGGCCATTTATTATTAGTGATGACAGGGATAAATATCACAGGCATTCATTTTACATCTGGGCCCCCTGATAATAGCCCCTCTCCCCACTGCTCCCGTCCTCCCCTCCAAGCAGGGCTTCCTAGCAGGGAAACTGGGTGCCAGGAGCACAGACCTCCTCCTGGTGGGAAGCCGGGGGGCAGAGACTGTCCACGATCAGCCCCAGAGGGGACAGAGATCCCAGGGCTGGAGTGGAAGGAGTGGTCCTCCTCTGCATGGAACAGAGTTACCTCCTGCTCGGAAAGAACAGTGCTGGTCCTGGTTCTAAACACGTGGATGCCTTTACACCAGGCCCCCCGCCCCCCACCCCTCCCACCTGTAACAGGGAGGCTGGGTTAGATGTCCTCTGGGGCCCTCCCAACTCTGGCCCTTCCTGCCACCAAAAGCTTTTAATAGATTCCCTCTGCTTATAGGATCAAGTTCGAAATTCCTTGACCAGGCCCTGAGGACCCTCTCCGATCCCTGTCCTTTCCTCATGTTCCCATCATTCCAGCCAGAAGAACCTTCCTTCTGGTCCCAGACACACTCTCCTTTTCACCCCTGAGCCTCTGCCAGCTGGCTGTCGGGGTGCGACCCCTGCGCCGCGGGCAGAGTCCTGAGGGCAGGCCTCCCATGCTCTGCAGGCCCGGATGGGGCTCTGAGCCAGCCTTCGGGGGCTCCCTGGAGCTGCTCGTGGCTGCGAATGGGGCTTGTGTGCGTACTGGGTGGTATTTTGACTCACCAAGTCTTTTCATGAAACCACTACTGCCCTTCCGAGATTATGGGTGAGGGAAGAGTCGCTCTGAGGAGAGGACAGCTGAGGCTTGTGACCCCTCGCTGAGACCGCGTCCGCCCGGGGTCCCATTCCATGTCGGAATCAGTAGGCAAGGTCACCGTCATGGAGACCCAGGGCCCTGCCTCCTGTACCCTCAGAAGGCTGAGCCATGCCAGGTCATGGACTCAGGCCTCCATCTCCCTGTTTTGCTCAGAGCCTTTGGGAGTTGAGCCATTGGATTGGCTCTCACTATACAGAAATCATGGTTCTGCCTCAGCTTCAGTGTTAGGGACGTTGTAGAGAGCTTCCATCCGGCCACCCCACTAGAGCCCAGACTGCTCCGTGGAGTGGTTCTCTCTGCGGAAGCTGTACCTTGGGGTCTAGTGTGATTTTATTAATGGAGGCGGAGGAGTTTCCTTGCACACTTTTACAGTACAGGGGAGCTGCCGCTTCCTCCTCCCTCTGAAAACCAGGGGGGGTCCTCCTTTGGGGTGAGCAAGCAGGTGGTGACGGGATGACTCTCTTCACTCCACTGAACCTATGGGGAACTCAGGGTGGTCCAGAGGTGGGCATTATGCACCCCCTCTCTGTCTTACCAGGTGGGGCAGAATCACTGCCCAGGGGTCTAGCAGAATCTTTTCGAGGAAACCGTTCTCCTTCCTGGGCCTGTTATCCACCCAGATGCTAATGCAAGGCTTGGCTTCCACTCTGTCCCCTGCCCCTAAGGCCATGGCTGGTAACCGGAAGTTCCAAAATGCGGACCATTTTTCAGGAAGTGCTTTAGAGGGGGAGAGCCATGTTCATTAACTGATGTGGTTACGTCTCAGAAACTGAGCCGTGTGCTTGGTGGCCCCAGTTCCTGCAGAGGGAGCAGGCTCCAGAGCGCGTCCTTCCCCCATCAGCCCCAGAAACCCCCATAGAACTTCATAATATCGCAGATCAAAGGGCCTGGAGATGATCTAAATTCTAGATTAACTCCTTCATTTCAAGATGGCGAAGCTGAGGCCCTGAGGGGAAACCAGTTGCCTGGGGCCCATATCAGAGAAGGGAGTGCCTTTGACTCTTGGCTCCAGTCCCATGTCTGACCGCCTATGCCTGGGTGTCTGCCTTGCCGTGGACGTGTGGGGGCAGAAGTGCCTCGGGGGCCTCTCCCGGCAGGGCTCTGGTCGTGGTGTCAGGTAGCGAGGGAGCTGCTGGGGACTCACCCTCTTGCCTAGTGAGAAGGCCTATGACCTTAGGTAGGAGAACTGTACAGGGAGCGAGAAGGCAGGGCGGCCCTTTAGAAACTGCCCTTAGGGCTCGGAGCCCTCCCAGGCTGAAGGGGGTGGGAGGGCTTCATTTGTCTCTGCTCCAGGGCACGGATGGCTCAGGAGGAGCTAATGAAGCTGTCTTCCTACCGACACCCTGAGACAGTGACAGATGACAGCGGGGAGAAGGCAGGTGTTGGCACACGGCCCATTGGGCAGGGTAGAGAATAGCACGTCCCTCAATGTCACTGTGGGTCGCAGTGACTGCTGGGACTCCAGAGAGGGGGTGTGTGGACTCTGGGGTGCAGTGACAGGGATCCCAGGGAGTCAGTGCCTCACGTAACCCCCTTTGTGTGATTGGCAGACAAAGGTCAGTTAAAGGGGACATGGCAACCCCATAGTCCAGCCTGCCCATTATCCAAGTGGATAGGCACAGGCCCAGAGAGGGATAGCAAATTAATTAGGGTCACACAGCAAGCTAGGGGCAGAGATTCCTGAAGAGGTCCCAGGTGGTCCAAGGGAGGGAGAAGAGAAAGAGAGACCTCAGAATATATCACTGTCCCCACTGGTGGGGGTCGGGGGGGGGGCGTGGGGATAGGCGGAGGGTGTGGTCCCAATGTCTTGCCGAGCATTCAAGGCCATGATGATCTGTCTGTACCTTCTCTCCCTTCTCACTCTGCAGCCCAAGCCATCTGCCTGCCTTCCCCAGCCTCTGAGCCTTCGCTCATGGCCCAAGTGCGCGCCGTCTTCCAAGCCCCTCCCGTCTCTGTCTGATAATCTATGGGAAGAGTTAGCCCAGATGCCTTTCATAGGTGTGTATTCTACTTGGCATTTTGAACTACTCTCTGCATGAGGCCCCCACCTGAATCACATAGTTGATGCTCCCCGCCGTTATTGTTCAGGGGGACCCTTCCCAAGAAGCTTTGTCTTCCATGGCAGCCATTCCTGGGATTGTTGGAAGTACCTGTGCTTGCGATCCTGGTGTGTGAAGAGCAAGTCAGGCCCACAAGGGAGAGAGGGATTGCAGGAGAATAGGGCTGGCGAGTGGCCCGGCCTCCCCAAGCTGAGGGCAGGGTCACCTCAGTCCTAGTTACTGAGTACCTCACCTCCCACTGTTCCAGGGAGTCGGTCTGGAACCTGCGGGATTCGGCTGAGGAAGCAGGAGAGAGAGCAGGCCCCAGAGGGGGTGGTTCCCATTTGCCTCTGTTAGGGGCTCCTAACCATTCCGGGGGATCTGTGGTCATTAGCTCATCTGACAGGTGCCATCACAGGCCTGGCCGCTGAGCTGGGAATCATTAGCTCCAGAAGAGGACACTGAAATCAAGTGGGGGAAATGAGTAGCTCAGGAGATAAGTGGGTCCATGGCACTCACTCACTTATTCATGTCAGTGAACGTTTTTTGAGCACCTACGAGGACCAGGCACTGTGCCAGGTGCTGGGAATGGTCCCTGCCTTCAAGGGCCTTTCGGAGAACTCAGCTTCCTGTCGTGCTGGCTCTTCAGCCTCTGGAGGAACAGGCGTTGACAGGAGGACTGTCTTGAGAGTCTGCCCTTGAAACACAGGGTCTAGATTCGTGCCTGAGAGCTCTTCCTCCTGCCCCTGGGGCTTTCTCCCAAACTCATCTCCAGGGTCCTCAAGGGTACCACCTCCCCTTGACTCTCTGCAGTGTCCCTCGGCCCTTCTTGTGCCCTGTCTTCAGCTCCCCACCTGCCACGCCTCCTCCCAGATCCATCATTCGCCATGCGCAGGCAATGAAATGGAAGTAGAGGAAGACCTTGACCCCCATAGCCTCTTGGATGGGGGATGGGACGTAAAGACTCCTCCCCTCCCTCCAATTCCTGCTGCCTGGGGCCGATCAATGCAGACATCCAGCCAAGATAGGGTCAAGACCTCCAAGGGTTTGGGAAATGAAGGGGTCCTGGTCTGAATGCCACCGCAGCCTCCTCCCTGCCACCCCCGCTTTGTGCTCTTCATTCAGCCCACCAAAGCCAAATTTGTCTTGCAAAGTGGCATCATTATAAATGCATCAGCCTCCTCTGGACGTCTGCACCCGCTCGCGCCAGCCCATCCAGGCTCGATTACATCTGAGGCTGTCTGGGGTAATTAAGTGACATTAGGACGCATCCCCCGCCGTAATGCAGTGTTCAAAGCCCTGGGCTCCTGCATCCTGGGAGCCGCTGCTGCACCAAGGCCTTGTCTGCCTAATGCTCCGCGCTGTGATTGCGGCTAATTACTCCAAAGACAGGCCTCATTAGTGGCGGGTTTGCGCTGGAAGGTGGGAGCAGGCTGCCTCCCCCACCTCCCCCAGCCCACCAGGTCTAGCCCGGCCTCCCCTCTCCCTCCACAAGTCCAGCCTGTCCTGCCCTGCTCCTCTGGCAGGATTAGAATAGGGCAAGGGCATTCCTCAAAGAGCACTCTTTTGACCGAACAAGGTCATAGACGGAGTTCCAGGGCCTTCAAGAACTTTCTGACTGCTTTATTCAACTATCCCGCATCCCCTGTGCCGTGTCTGAATCACTGGCCCAGAAACCGAGGCCCAGAGGCGGTCACTGACTTGCTCAAGGTCACACAGGACAAGTGAAATAAATGTGCCATCTTTCCTAACCTGCCAGAGTTGGAGAAGTGGGGCTGGACTGAGTGGACCCACCTGGATCCAGAGTGAGTGGGAGAAAGGGCTCAGGAACTCCCAGAAGAGCAGGGCGGCATTCTCCCCCCAGAGGCACTGCGTCCTTCCTCATCGCTAGATCTTTGTGCCCCTTTGTCGGGAATACTCCCCATGTCCTTCACCTGCCACCTTGCACCTGGCTAAATTCTTCCCCCCTTCAGGCCTCACTTCCTCCAGGGAGCCCCCCCAACTCCTCGTATTGGCTGCCGGGCTGCTCTGTATGTCCCCCTCTCGGCACACATCACTTGGAATTGTCATGCCTGGGCACTTGTCTAAGTGCTCCGGGACTGTTAAGTCCATGAAGGGCAAGAGCTGAGACGTTCTTCTTTGTGCTGGTCTCCCCAGTGCCTGGCATGTACCTGTCTCACAGATGGCCTCAGACAAAAATCAGTAGCATGGAAAGGTCAATAATCGATGTTCTGCGCCCCTTCCTTGGGCATGGACTCCTCAGGGAATATGATGAGAGCTTCTCCCTCGAAAAAATGCATGTGTCTATGTAAGTACAGTATTTTCCACAAATTTTTAGGGCCATCCCATCATGGCCCCAGAGGGCTACAGGTAATCCCAGTTAATTACCACTGAACCAAAGTGCTGGCTGCCCCTGCAGTCCAAATTCTCCAGCGTGGACCGTTTGGGAGCCCTGCCTCTCTTCCCCCTGCCTCTGGCCCAGCTTTCTCTCCGGATCCCCTGACAGCATCCCACCTGGGAGACTCCCACCTTGCACGCCGTGACAGTCCCGCACCTCCTTCCAGGGATGCCCCATTCTCTGTGCCCCTCCAGGTCCTACTGCCTTACAGAGCCCAGCCAATGCTTTACCTTCTCTAGGAAGCCATCTGCGGTGGCAAGACACTGAAGGTGTCCCCCAAGATTTCTGCCCCTGGCTATTCAGTCAACACAAATCCAGTTACTCATGTGGAGGGACTTGGCAGATGAAATTAAAGTTACCATCCAGCTGACCCGAAAACAGGGGGATTCGCCTGGATTATGTGGGTACACCCGGTGCATTCACAGGAGCCCTTGCAAGCAGAGGAGTCCATCAGGGACATGACGTGGAAGATGACAGCCGTGGGCGGTGAAGCAGAAGGGGGGCAGAGAGATTCCAGCGGGAGAAGGACTTGGCCCTCCGTCGCTAACCTTCAGCATAGAGGAGGGGGCCGTGGGCCAAGGAGTGCAGACAGCCTCTAGAGGGTGAAAGGAGCCTCCAAGAAAACCAGAACCTCAATCCTACAACGGCACGGAACTCAATTCTGCCCACATCCTGAACGAGCTTCGAAGCAGATTCACTCTCACGACCTTGAGGAAGGAGCACTGCCCCGACAACACCTTAGATTTGGTTCTGTGAATCTCAGAACCAGTGGAGCTCTGCCGGGCCCGAACTTCTGACCTTCAAAATTGTGATGTAAGTGGTGGCTGTGAGGGGGGTCTGGGTGGCTCAGTCAGCTAAGCCTCTGCCTTTGGCTCAGGTCATGATCTCGGGGTCCTGGGATAGAGCCCCACGTTGGGCTCTCTGCTCAGCAGGAAGCCTGCTTCTCCCTCTGCCCCCACCCCTGCTTGTGCATGCTCTCTCTCTCTCTCTGAAATAAATAACATCCTAAAAAAAAAAAAAAAGAGAGAGAGAGAGAGAAGTGGCTGTGACTTCAAGCCACTAAATTTGTGGGAATGTGTTATAGCAGCCACAGAAAACTTACACATCCTCTCTAGCAGATGAACTCGAGCCTCGAAGCCTTTGACCCTCTTCCTATTGAGCGGAGGCTTTGCTCGCCCACACTTGGCTGGCCTATGACTGCTTTGATTAAGGAGGGCAGCTGATGTGACGTGTGCCAGAGCCAGGCCCGGGCTTGAAAGGCCCTGCTGGTTCCCACCTTGGTTTCTTGGGGCCATGAGCTGCCCTGGAAGAAGTTTTGGCCATGCTGAGACGGCCATGTTGTGAGGAGGCCCAAGCTAGCCATGCGGCGAGACTGTATGCAGATAAAAAGATGCCCAGCCAGTTCCAACTCCCAGCCATCTGGGTCATCCCAGCTGAGGCCATAGACATCATGCAGCGCATACCAGTCATCCCCCATCCCCTGTGCCGTGTCTGAATCACTGACCCACGGTAGAGAGAGATATAACAATACAAAACTGTTGTTCTGAAGTCTCGGGTGTTGGGGTAGTTGATGATGCAGAAGGGGATAACTGGACCACCATCCCTGATGGTTCCCAGTCCCGGGGGGGTGGGGGGGTGGGGTCTTCTTCTTCATTCAACACGTGGAGCGCAGTCACCGCACATGCTGGCTTCCAGAACCCGACGTCAGTATGACCATGGCATGAAGAGTCAGTGTCGCATTGCCATGCGTCCCTTGCCCTGAGGGTTCCCCCTGGTTGGCAGGTCTCACCTAGAAGCCCTGAGAGACAGGCGAACATGAGGATCCGCAAGGTTAACTCAGTGTCCCATGTCTGCACCTGCGAGCCGTAGCAGTTGAACCAGTGAAGCCTCTCCCGGGCTGAGCCAGCTGGCCCAGGCCCTTATGCAAATCATGCAGATAGACGTCTCTCTGCAGACTCCTGGTCCCACCGGAAGGGAAGCCGCCCCTGGTAAGTGGCAGCTCAGCTAGAGGGAAGCCTCTCGTCTCTCTGGGGGCACCCAGTGACTGCTTTCCTCACATCTGTGTAAGTTGACAGGACCTTCTCTTCTCCACCCTCTTCCCAGAGAACAGAGGAAAATTGACTTTTCCCCACCAGCTGTGCCCCAATGCCCTGAGGCCAGTGTCTCTCCTAGTCACAGCTCGGGGTGCTCCCAGGAAACCAGGGGGGCACCTGATACAAACTAAGGGATGGGTTCACCCAGACCCAGAGACGCGGTTTTATCTTCCTCAGGGGACTGAGGGCACAGACCATGCTTGGAGCTCTCTACGTCCCAGTGGTACCCAGGGTGAGGCATCAACGAACTCATAAAAGTTCACTGTGGAAAGTCAGTCAGCATCTCGGAAATGAAATTGTGAGTCCAGACGTCGGAGCGAGGAGGGCCTTTTCAATCCTGTGTTCTGGGGTTTTCAGACGTTTCACAGCAGGGGCTCTTGGTTCGCATGAGATCTTATTTGATGTTGCCCAGACACTGTTCTTGGATTGGGGGCAGGATCCAGAGTGTTGTTCCTTTTGCCTTTCCGCCACCCCTACCACATCTCTGAGGCAGCTCCAGGGGGCCGTGAGGTCCCCAGAGCACAGTTTGAAAACTGTATTCATCTACTTGATGACCTTACAGCAGAAGACTGAGGCTCAGAGAGGGTCTGGGGCTTACCTGGGATCACACAGCTAACGAAATGTTGGGACTAGAGGCCCATGTCTTAGCTCCTGGGATGTTCTTCCACATCCCACTGCCCTAGAATCACAGAACACTGATGTGGAAAGGGCCAGAGGGATCTCTAAGTCAATACCTTTGGGGTTCAAGAATCCTTTCCATAGGCCCTCTGGCAAAGTAGGACAGCATCTGCTTGCATACCTCCAGAGATGGATTTCTCACTACTTCCAAAGCAGGCCACTCAGTGGTGAGACTTTTCAAATTCTTAGAATGTGCTATCATTTGTGGAGCCCAAACACACCTTCCTCTAACTTTTGCCTCACTTTTCCAGGATCACCATTTGTGGTGTGTATGAGAGGGCAGGAATCCCGTACCCTGGCCCAGCTCCCTGGGAAACTGGTAGAGTTGTTTGGGGTGCATGTGTGTGCATGTTTGTGCTTGAACATGAAGCGGTTACTCTCCCACGTTCGGCCGCGAAGGGGAAGCTGGCTCTTCCTTGATAAGCCAAGCCAATTTCCTTGGCTGCTGGTCACAGGGCTGCCATGGTAGGGTGGGGGGCTGCTGATGCCAGGGCGGGGCCTGAGGAGGGAGACCAGGCTGCTCGCTAGGCGGAGCCAGCCGCCAGGAACCTGGAGGGAGGGTGGGAGGCAGATGAAGAGAGGGCTCCCCAGCTCACTTGGCTACTGCCCCTTCGGATCTCACTCCCCTTTATATCTTCCCTCCTCCCCGACAGCACAGTGAGGCAGACCTCAGGCTTGAGGAGGTGGAGGCATTGATGGAGGGGGAGGGTGGTCAGCACCATGGATTGGAGAAGAAAGAGAGCCCTGGATGCCTCTGGGGGCAGAGCTCAGCATCACTCATCAACTGGTATTTCCTAAGCCCTGGAGTGGCTGAATAGACAGAGCCAGTTAAATCAAGGAATTAGTAGAGATATAAGACATACCTTCTTGGCAAGATAATCCCAGCAGGATGCAGCACCATGTTGTCAAAGGAATGTCGTCTTGAAAATCTGAACACTTTGGCACAAATCTTATTGCTGTGTGTCCTTGGGCAATCTATTCAACCTCTCTGAGCCTCAGATTCCACATTCATAAAATGGATTTACTAGTAGCCACCTGACTGCTGCAGACAGCGGGTGACATGTGGCTGTGGGGTGTGTTCTAAGTAGTGACACAAGAGCTGGTCTTCCCACAGTGCTAGCATCAGCTCTCACTCTGTGGTGGGCACCACGGGTGCTGTGGCACCTCAGAGCCTATCACCTACTCCATCCTTCCTTCTCTCTGCTCATGATACAGATGGGGAAAGTGGGTCCTAGAGAGAGGCGTTCTCACAACCTTAGTGTGAGGTTGGGGGCACGTCCCCACACTTGAAACTGGCGTTCACTGAGAGGAAGTGAGGAATTTCCTTCCCTTTGTGACTAGTTGGGAACCAAAAGCCCCTGAATTCTCAAAATGTCTCCCCCGTCCCCAGACTACCATGAAGGCAGAGATCCCCATAGAGCTCCTATGGGGGCTGGGGGGTTAGGGCATCATGTCCAGAAGTCCCCTGTGAGAACGCAACATCTTCATGAGAAGGGCCACATGGAAGGACCCTTAGCAGGAACTACCTGATTGGATATTACAACGACTCCTCCAAGGCTCTAAAAGCTTGGCCCCAGGACACACACATTCTGCAGAGTGCGGGAGGGAAAATGAACCCCCGCCCCCCCGCCCCATGTAACGGTTTTCACTGACCTAGCTTACTGTCCCTCGCACCTGGCCCCTAAGTCCTGCACTAGTTCCTGGGGTACCTCGGACCCTCAGCAGCCAGGTGCGATCGATCATTTAAGGGACCCCCCCTTAGCGAGCTAGGGGGAGCCCGCGGGCAGGAGAGAGGAGCCACGCCTGTGTAATTGGAAGGGGCCGGCCAGGAGGATTTCCGAGAGCTTTCCCAAGGCAGTTGGATCAACACACATTTAATCACTTTCTATTTTCCCTGGGGTTGAGCCCAGTTCTGTTTAAATAAGCGCTAAGTAAGGAACAGGGAACCAGATGCAGGCGGTCCCCTGGGCTGCTAAGGCTCCACAAACATAAACTGAACCCCCCAAGACTTTCCCCCAAGGCAAGTCGCCAACCCAAGTCAGCTCAAACCCAACGTAAAGCTGTGACACTCAACTCCCCCTGTTTCTGTTCCTTGTCACTTACCTCCATCATTCACACTCAAACTCACCCACTTCTGCCCAAACCAACTCAGCCTAACTCGACTGACCTGGAAGTCATGGCGTCTAGCCAGCCCATGCACTGTGTACAGTGACCCAGGTTGTGCCCTGCATGAATGTCTTGGCCAAGAGCCTTGGTGTAGGTCTGTGTGGAAGGGCATCTAAGCCCTTGTCGCCCTTGTGCTGGGGCAGTTCTGCCCCGTAGTGGGGAGGGGGGCACTAGGGGTTTAGTAACCCTTCCATACACACCCACGGATGCAGCACCCCTCCCTCAGGCCCCCTACTTCCACTCAGTGTCTCAGTGGGTGTGGGCGGAGGGTCAGGAGCCCGTGGCGGGTCCGTGAGTTGCCTTCTCTCAGCTATGCCTGGCTGAACAGTGGGCGAGCAGCGGGTAGAAGACCCACACCCTCCCACGTCCAGCCCAGGGAGAAGGTCTAAGGGCCACAGAGAAGGAGAAAGCTGTAGGAACAGACAGTGTTGGAGGCAGAGCCACGGTGTCATGGAGAGACACAGAGACCGAGAGAGACGAGGAGAGACAGTGTGACAGGGCAGAGAGAGGAGGTGGGGAGAGACAGGAAACTGAAGGGGAGGAGGAGAGGCAGGGGCTGTGGGGGCGGAGGGGGCCCCAGGAGGTCTAGAGTCTCCCTGTCGACTCGGTGCTGCAGTGTGGCCTGGGGCCGGTCATGGGGACTCTGGGGTTCTCTGGTCACCCTCCTGGCCAGGAGGAGAGTCTCTCCGGTCCTCCCCACCCTGCTAGGAATGGTGCCGGCAGGGGCTGGTTTTGTGGTGGGACGCCAGCCCCGCCCCAGGGCAGGGCCATCTCCAGGCAACCAGGGATGCTGCACGGAGTAGGGTAGGGGCTAAGGCCGAGGGATTCTTCCCCCCTCCCCCAGGCTCTCTCACCAAGCCCTTCCTGAGTCCTCTGATGAGAGGACAGGGCCACACTTGTCCAAAGTCCCTCAGGGGGCTGGGCAGAGCTGGGACCAGGACGCAGCCCTGCCCGCTCCCACACTATGCAGGCTACCCGCTCCTTTCCCCTGCCCTGCGGACAGAGAGCCATGGCGAGCGCCCATTGACGTGGAGTGTAATTAGTGTTTGCCCTGGGTGACGGTGGCTGTGGGCAGTCGGCGTCGCCCAGGAAACCGAGCTGAACGTCCTTTCCCTTCTTGGTCCCTTCTCACGCCTTCTCCTTGGCTCCCCTGCGGCCCCTGCCCTCGGGCTGTGTGCCAAGCGATGCTTCTGAGCCAGCCCCTTCCCTCTTGGGGACTTGGTTTCCTCATCTGCGAACGGGCTGCTGTTGAAGGCCAAGCAAAGTGACAAAGTGACATGGCTGGCATGTAGCAGGTGCTCAGTAAATGCTGGTTTCTTAGAAGAGCTCAGGCTCTTCCACTGGTGGCAGGGACGAGGCTGGGAAGGGGGAGCACTTCCTTCACCAAGAAACTATTTTCCATGCTTCTCCCAAGGCGCACAAAACACCCAGGAAATCATCTCCAGTCCCGCTCTTTCCCGGCCAGCTCACTTGCTGCTTCCACCTTCTGAACCTCTGACCCCTCATCCACCTTCTGACCCCTTCCACACAGCACCCTCTGGCCTCCTGGCGCTGAAGGGTCATCCTGCTCACCGTCCAGCTTCTAGGGAGCCCCACCCCTACATCAGCAAGGACAGAGGGGTGAGGAGCTCGGGGTATGAAATCCTACAGGGGATAGTTTATCTCTCAGGGTGGTCTTGGTCAACCCTTCCCCCTCTGGGACTCAGTTTCCCCATCTGTGAAATGATGAGGCTGTTCTTTCTAACTCTCAGATCCCAGTGTCCCTGCTGCTCTTCTGGAAAGCCACCAGACTAATGGATCGTTCTGCACACCGTGTGGATTCTTTGGCCTTTCCCATCAGCGGGGGGACTGGGCTGCGTTGAGCCCATGCACTGTGGGGTGAGTGCCACCTCCCGCCCCCTGAGCCAGCCTGCGTGGTGCGGGTCTGGATCTCCAGAGCCTCGCTTCCTTGTCTTTCGGGTGGGAATACCGACGGGCACCCTGCCCAAGACTTGCAAGGAGAGTGAGGCTTGCTGGTGACTGAGGAGTTCCAGCGAGCCACAGATTGTCGGCCGGCACCGCGTGGAGAGTAGGAGGTGGTGGGCGAGAGCCGGAGCCTCGGTGCCTGGATTCCAGGGTGGATTTCTCTCCCAGCGGGTGCTCTAGCCAAACACTATTCACACAACAAACACTTATTGAGTGCCTACTGCGTGCCAGGCCCTGTTGCGGGCACTGATGGTGCAGGTGTGAACAAGACGGGTCCGGCCCTCTTGGAGCTGCCCTTCCAGCCCTCAGAGTCGGCCCAGGAGCCGAAGTGGGAATGAGGGGTGAGGCACCAGGGATGCCTCATTGAGGATGCAGACCCCTGGGGTCCCCACCCTAGAAAACCGAGGGAGTGAAGGCAGGCAGAATCCCTCTCCCCAGGGGCCTCCCACTGCCTCTTCCAAGCCCTGAGGACCATCAGTGGAACAGTGAGGGGCTGAGCCGAGGGGCTCTGCCAGCCCCACCCCTTCCTGCCCCAGCCTGTGTGTCTTGGAAGCTGGGCTCTGCTTGCTGTTGTGTCGAACAAACTCTGCAGTTACAGGAGGTTCTAGAAGTTCTGCTGAAGTCCAACCCTCCTCGGTGTGCAGCCCAGAAAGCCGACACCCAGAGGACTTGCCCGAAGCCACCCACGGGCACCGGCCGAGTGCTATTCCTGCGGCATCCAGGCCTGTGCCCTGAGTGGCCTGCGCCCTCCAGTCCCAGGTCAGCCCGAGCGCCCAGACCCTAACGGACACCTCTCCCCACCAGCCCCACGCTGCCAATTGATTAATAACGACATATTTGAGACGGTAGCGCAAATGAATTTCTGAACTGAGCCATTAGTGAGTAATTAATTTCTTTGCTCTGGGAAACGAAGATATCCCTGACAGGCATGTTATCTAAATCTATAAAAGAGGGGAAACGCCGAACAGGCAACTCCATTAATACAAACTTCGATTTTTTTCCTCCATCTCCCTCTCTCTTGTGTGAGGACTTTGCTCCCTTACCATCCCTTCACTTGTTTTTCTTCTTCTTCTTCTTCTTCTTCTTCTTTTTGGCAGCATCCATTTTTCCAAGGAATGGTGGGGCCCTTGGAGAGGAGAGGGCTGCCCCACGATATCTTCAGCAGTAATCAAAAGATCATGCGTGCTCACCGCAGCCAAATAATGTCCTTATTGGATGCCGGTAAGGATACGGTTGCTGTGGAAACACAGGATCTCGACCCCCCGGGTTTGGATGCCAAACCTGGAAGGTGTATTTTTCTGCTTGGAGGTCTGGGAGAGCTGGGAGGAGAGAGGTGGCGCGCTTGGAGGTTGTGCTGTGGACTGCCACACCGGCCCCTCCTCTAGGAAGTCCCCCAGGATTCACGCTTCTTCGTGTGTCACCTGCTCTTCCCCTGCCTCCGCCGCACCTGGCAGCCTGATGAGGAGGCCCTGCTCCAGCCTCCTTCGCACACTTCCCGGACTGTGGGGGCTTGTCTCCGCTCTAGCATCCCTAGCTGTATGACGTTAGGCAAGTTACTCAGCCTTTCTGTGCCCCATGCCCGCATCTCTCAAAGGGGATACTATGGTCCCTTGCTTAAGGTTGCTGTGAGAATTTAAGGAGGTAATGAATGGAAGGTGCTTAGCACAGTGCCTGGCCCAGGGTGAGTGCTGATCAAGAGAGAGACTATTCCCACACAAGTGAACACTGAGGGTCTGCCAGGGGCAGGAGCAAACCGAGTCAGCTGTGCTTTGGATCTGCGGTCTGCCTCCAGCCAGCTGTGTCCCTTGGCAAGTCACAGCCCCTCTGACCTTTGGTTTGTCTGTGAAATGGGGGTAATGCTGGCTGCTCAAGCAGGGCGAGCACGCCTCCTGACCTGTGGGACAGTCCCCGTGGCACCTGTTGTCCTGGCATGGCAGAGGACACTTGTGCTGGGCTCACGGGGGGCCCCAGGCCCCCTGTCCCCTTCTCCTGATGTTTTGGCTGCCCCAGCTGCTCTAGGTTAGGCCCCAAAGCCACCTCATTAGCTCAGATTTCACACCCCCGTGGACAACCTCGTACAAGGCCTCTGCTCTGACGTCAAACACAAAGTCTGCTTGCCCCCTGCGTGGCTCCAAACACCAGCTCTGGTGGGGTACCGTGGCCCCTATGACCCTGCTCAGCCCCAATTAGTGTGCTGGGAAAGAGGCCTGGCAGCTACCTGGGGCTCCCCACACGCCCCACCCCATTCAGGTCCTGCTGTTGGCCCTGACTGGGAAGGCCCTGCTGTGCCCAAGTCCCTGCTCTTCCCCCAGCTCATTAGTGCCTCCTGGACCAAGGGTATTCAGACATCTGGGGCCCCGTGACAGTTTATCACCTGGCCACCTGCAAATATGCCTCCTCTTAGGGCTGCACATAGGATGTTTGATGATCAGAGGACCACACGTCACTCACGCTCCTTATCGATAACATGGGTAAAATAATCCCGGCCTGGCTCATGCCTGGATCACATTTAACGATGCATGGGAAAGGGCTTGCTAGACTCCAGAGTAATGTGAGTGAGAGGTGGGTCCTACCGAGTGAACCCCCAAAGCAGATGTCTGTGAAGCTAAACTTGACCCTATGCTGGTTTCCTTCTAAACTCTTGGCCTCTGTAATAATGACCAAGTTTCCACGGGAACAGCAAAACTCCACCCGTGCACGTGTGTGGGAGAGAGGTCACTCTCAGGGGCAGAGGAAGCCTAGGTCATTGTCTGGGCTCCGGAAGACTTTGGGCCAGGTGCCTCCGTTTCCCCATCTGATGGAAGGCGTGCTGATGCCAACTCGGCCTCCCCCAGGGTCCCTGCGTGTAGCTGGACAGAGGAGGAGGCTGCCTCTGTGCACAGCTGAGAGGAGCAAGGAGCCCAGGCAAGGACGCCCAAGCGTCCAGCCCAGCTTCGCTCTTTCCTGGCTCCAGGGACCTGGCCAAGTGACCTGGGTGTCCATACCTCAGTTTCCTCTTAGCCACATGGTGCTGTACCAAGGATGCTGCGGGCTGCGAGCCTAAGCGGTAAGTGTGCCAAGCGCCTGGCGCACGGTAGGACTTGGAAAGTGAAGTTACCGCTGCTGTCATTGTTTCTTACCCCAAGCTTAAACCATTATCCAACTGAGGGGCTGCGTTTTATTTCTCATGCAAGAGCTGTGCGCCTCTGGGCTCATCGGGGTTTGGAGCCCTGGATTGCCAACACAGAACTTCTGGGTCCCAAAGTTGGCCCTGGCCCTGAAGTACCGTCATCATGTCCTGCCTGCCTGGTGCCACAGCTGAGCGGGGAAGGGGCTGGGGCTCAAGGTGATGAGGCCATGGAGACAGGAGCTTGTGGCTGGCCCTTGGCTTGCATGTTCCCTTCCCCCACCACCCAAGAACAGCTTTCCCCAGGGAACTGGCCTCAGATCCAGGAGTAGAGAGGTAAGTGGGCGGGTCCACCGCCCCACGTTAGTGATTATTTTCTTTGTTATTGGCAGCTGGAACCAAGTTTCAGTTTCTGGGGGCAGTCGTGTTCCAAGGATTCTTGAGGTCCTGGGAAATTCCCCAGGGGATGCCTCCACCTTTCAGCTGGGAGCTCTGATAATTCTCACATCCTCACAAGTCCTGCCCCGGGGGCTCAGGTTAGGATGAGAAGAGAGCAGGGCCAGAACCTGGCCTGTGACCTGTGGTCTGCCCGAGGTGTGAGTGCAGGCACCAGAACTAAGCAGGTTGGTCACAGCAGATTATAGCCGGGCGGGGCTTCTTGGGGCCCTGGTGCTGAAGGCTGGGCTGGTGGGGGTAGGGGCTGGTTGAGAAGGGGCCACAGAGCCAGAGAATCTCAATGACCTCTCCTCCTTGTCTCCAAGCTCCCCTCCCCGGGAAAGCAAAGCTGGGGGGCTAATAGCAGGCTAAGGGAAAAGGACCCTAGGGGAACGAGACCTCCAGGACTCTAGACTGAGCGGCCTTGGCCAGGAGGCAGTGGGTGAGCCAGCCTGGTGTGAAGAGAGACCTGGGATGAGAATCCCTGAACTTCTCAGAAAGTCCCCCATCCTTAGCTGGGAGACCTCGGGCAAGAACTCAACCTCTCTGTGCCCCGGTTTCTACATCTGTAAAAACGGGGCTCGTAGGCACTATACCACAGGACTCTGGCAATGTGTGTGACATGAGGGTAAAAGGCCCAGCATGGTGCCCTAGCACAGAGCAACTGTTAAATAAATAACACAGTACCTTTAATCCCTAGAGAACTAATGTGAAGTTTTAAAATGATGATTCTTGTAAAAGCACATGGGTCAGTGTGTGACACAAAAGGGTCGACACCTATTGGTTTTGAAAAGATGAACCAGGCTTACGGTCCCCAGGAGCCTTAGGTAGGAAGGAGGAAGGAGCGCAGAGGTTGGAGGGGGGGAGCTGCTGGAGGGGACAGAGCTTACATGGCCATTTCCTGGTCATGCAGGACCTCCCCCACCCCAGCGTGCTCAAGCTTTGGGAGAAGAGGGTGTCTTCTGCCAGCAGAAGGGTGGCAGATAGAAAGGACTATGACAAGGGAAGGGAGCCTCCTTTTCTAGCCACATGGAGTTACTGAGACCGGACTGAACCCTCCCTCCATCTACACCTACAGAAATGGGCAGAATCTATGAAACAACTGTTTTCTGGCATTGGACAGTAGGCAGCTCCTGACTATGATTCTTGAGAAAAGGGAAACAAAATGGTGGATCCCATGGTCACTCCAGCTTTCAGGCGCTATTCAGACTGCAGTGTGGGGAGGGGAACCTAGGGAGAGCCTGGTGGACTCTCAACAGAGACAAGGGGTTGACATCCAGGCAGGCTGAGGCAGCTGGAATTTGTGGGGCAGAGAACTGGAGATAAGTAACTATGCTGAGGAAGAGCTTTGGAAATCTCCATAGGAATCCCCTGGATTATGTTGCTAAATCCTACAGTGTTCAGATTTAGGATGGAACTCCACAAGGCGAGCAAAGAGTGACCAGGGAGCTGGAAGCTGAACAATTCCCAAAGTTTACCACAGGCTGGAGGATACGCAAGTTCTGACTGGTCAGAGTGGAGAGTCCCTCAGAAGGGTCATGCATTGGTATGAGTAAGCTCAGCATAAAGGGCACTTAATTGAGCTGGAAAAAAGACTTTAAGGATCAAAATAATGTGCAAAGGGCGCCTGGGTGGCTCAGTCGTTGGGCGTCTGCCTTTGGCTCGGGTCATGATCCCAGCTTCCTGGGATCGAGCCCCGCGTCGGGCTCCCTGCTTGGCGGGAGGCCTGCTTCTCCCCCTTCCACTCTGCCTGCTTGTGTTCCCTCTCTCACTGTCTCTCTCTCTGTTAGGTAAATAAATAAAATCTTAAAAAAAATAATGTGCCAATGACCTAATTGTATACCAAGACAAAGGCCAACATTACAACAAAAATTACTTGACAGGAATGGGGAACTCATTCCCAGCTCATTCTGTGATGATGTATTGTCCTGATACCAAAACAGACAAATGCATTAAAACATGAGAAAAATTCAGACCAATATCCCCCATGAACATAAGATGCAAAAAGTCTTAACAAAATTTTAGCAAGTTGATTTTTAAAATATATTAAATAGTTATATCATGAGCAAGTGAAACTTATTCAGAAATGCAAGGTTGGCTCAACATTTGAGAGTCAATCAATGCCATTCACGGGATCAAGAGACTAAACTAGGAAAACTATGTGATCATCTCAATAGATGCAGGAAAAGCACTTAATGAAATTTAATATTTAGCCATGATAAAAATTCTTAGCAACATAGAAATAGAAGAGAACTTCCTCAATCTAACAAAAGGCTACTATCATAATTAATGGTGAGAGACAAGAGCTCTCTCCATAAGGTCAGGACAAGGCAAGAATGTTCACTCATACCATTTCTATTCAACATTGTGTAGGAAGAGCTAGACAGTGCAATAAGGCAAGAAAAAGAAATAAAAGTTTGGTAATAAATAAAATGTCTTTATTTGTAAGTGGCGTAATTGCCTATATACAAAATTATAACAGAATGAACCAAAAAGCTACTAGAACTAGCATATAAATTTAGCAGGATTGCAGCACAAAAAGTCGATAAACAAACATCCATTGTATTTCTATGTACTGGCAATGCACAATGGGAAATTGCAATTTTAAAAATCCATTTATAATAACATAATATGAAATACTTGGCAATTAACAAGATATATGCAAGATTTACATGTCAAATACTACAAATTTGATGATCAAAGAAGATCTCAATAAATAGATATAACATGTTCATGGATCAGAAGACTCAATATTATTAAGAAGTTACTTTTTCTCAAACCTTCTGTGGATTTAAAACAATCCTAATACAAATTGCATTGTACTTTTTCACTAATATTGAGAGACTGATTCTGGAATGTATATGGAAATACAAAGAACATAGAATAGCCAAAACTATTTTGAAAAAGAAGAACAAACTTGGATGACTCACACTACCGTTTTCAAGAGTTACCAAATAGCTACCATAACCAAGACATAGATAAAGGAAGCAAAATAGAGCAAACAGAATTAGATGCACGCATAGGTGGCCAGTTGATTTTTTGAAATAGACTCTTGGCTAAAGGCGCAAAGATTTCCCATATACCCCCTGCCCCTCACATTATCAACATCCCCCGCCAGGCTGGTACATTTGTTAAAATTGATGAACATACACTGACACAGAATTATCACCCAGAGGCCACAGTTCACATTAGAGTTCACTCTTGATGTCCATTTTATGGGTTTGGTCAAACTTATAACGACATGTATTCACCATTATAGTATAATGACATGTATAATGATACATACCCACAATTACAGTATCACAGCGTAGTTACATTGCCTTAAAATTGCTCTGTGCTCTACCTATTCATGCCTTCCTTCCCCTTAACCCTTGGCAACCACTGATCTTTTTGCTGTCTTTATAGTTTTGCCTTTCCCTGAATGTCATATATTTGCAATCATACAGTACACAGCCTTTTCAGATTGGCTTCTTTCACTTCATAATATGCATTTATGGTTCCTCCATGTCTTTTCATGGCTTAATAGCTCTTTTTTTTTTACGCTGAATAATGTACCACAGTTTAACCATTCACCTATTGAAAGACATCTTGGCTGCTTCCAAGTTTTGGCAATTATGAATGGAACTGCTATAAACATCCATGTGCAGGCTTTTGTATGTTTTCAATTCCTTTCCACAAATACCAAGACGTGTAACTACTGGATCAAATGACAAGATCATGTTTGGTTTTCTAAGAAACTGCCAAAGTGTCTTCCAAGGAAGCTGTACCATTTTGCATCCCATCAGCAATGAATGAGAGTTTCTGTTGCTCCATAACCTCACCACCATTGGGTGTTGTCAGTGTTCTGGATTTTGGCCATTGCAATAGGTGTCTAGTGGTGTCTCCTTGTTTTAGTTTGCATTTCCTTGATGATATATGATGTGGGGACAGTTTTCATATGTTTATTTTCTATCTGTGTATTTCTTTGGTGAGATGTCTATGCAGATCTTTTGCCCATTTTTAAATCAGGTTGTTTGTTTTCTTACTGTTGAGTTTTAAGGGTCCTTTGTATATTTGGATAAAAGTCCTTCACCAGATGTGCCTTTTGCAAATATTTCCTCCTAGTCTGAGGCTTTTCTTTTCATTCTCTTGACAGTGTCTTTCACAGAGCAGAAGCTTTAAATTTTAATCAAATCCAGCTTATCAATTCTTTCTTTCATGGATTGTGCCAATTTGACTTTTGACAAAGGTGCCAGGTAATTCACTGGGGAAAAGCATCTTTGGCTGGGTGTCAGGAAAGCAGAGCATCAATTCTTCTGCGGAAACTTGGAGCATATGCTGTCCCCTCCAGGAATTAGTTTCCCCATCTTAAAATGGCATTCTCCATCCTGGGTCTCTAATCCTAACTTGGGCATTGATTTACTGTCCATCTTTTCTCTTCCCTGATGGTCCCTCTCCCACCTTATTCACTGCTGGATTGGAAGCAAAGGAGGAGGAGTGTGGAGGAGGGAAGCCTCCCTCCTGTTCTGAGCCAGCCTGTGTTTCTCAATGCCCGGGGTGCAGGTCTGAGGCTGACAGTAAGGGGCAGTGACAGGACCTGGCCCAGTGCACTGATGGGTGACTGTGATTGAGTCATTAAATCGTGACTGCCGAGGACTGGGGTTGGATGCTTTTTTGCAAGACTGGCACAAGAGGAGGGGCTTTCAAGGGGTGGGGACTACAGACATCTTCCTACTGAGGCCCTGACCAATGCTGAAGTCTTTTTGATAACATGCCAGACAATCCTCTACTTGATTACCTCTACTGATGGGGAACCCATTCTCTCCTGAAGCAGCCTGTTTCAGGTCGGATCAATCTAATGGGGAAATAGGTTTTCCTTGGGGGTTATCAGTTAGGGTCCCGGCAGGAAACGGAGAGCCCTTGAAGAGGGTTTAATGAAGGGACTATTTGGAAGGATGTAGCAGGGTGTGCATACACTCAAGAGAGAGGGAACGTCTGAGCTAATACATTGAGAATGACAGACGGAGAGGTTATGGTTTTCACAGACACTGGGCAGCTGTGAGAGGTGTCCAAGTGAGGAAGTGCTACAGTTAAGTTTGTGCTTTATAAGGGTCACTATTGACTGTACCAAGGAGAGCCCATTGGGGAGCAGGATAGGGAGGGGAGCGGAAGTGAGGCTAGAGACAAAGGGACCATGAGGAGGCTGTCTTGGTAGTTCAGGGGAGAGCTGGTGAGGGAGGGGCTCTTGTGGCAATAGTGGACGAGCAGAGAGGGAAGGACAGGAGAGCTTCAGGCCGGTGGGGGGGTTAGTTTGCTGAGAGAGTCAGGGGGCACTTTTGGAGAGGGATGGGTTGGGGCCGCGGCATGCGGGAAGAAGGAGTGTGACCAGAGAGAGAGAAGTGGCCTTTCTGGAAGGAAAGCTGAGGAGTGCTCAGGAGGAGCCTCTCACAGTCCAAGCCCCTCTGATACCTTTCATCCTCAGACCCCGGGACCCCCACCTCAACACGGGGCCAGGGAAGCTTGCTCCCTGGCAGGATTAATCCTGTGCTGTCCTGGAGCCGGTGTATGGTTTACACCCGCCAGTAGGAGCCAGGTGTGCGCATGTCTTCCCCGTGCCCTTTCAACGATGTCGTGCTGGCAGTTTGACCTCCGCTGTGATGGGGCTGTTTACACCACGGAAATCGGTAAACACTATAAATCAGGGCATTTCCGCCGCCCTCTCCTTTAGCCGGTTGTTAAACATCGGTGCACCCACCGGCCCTAGAGCGCGGGAGCAGCTGAGCGGCATCTCCGGCCGCCGGGTCATTTGCCAGGCAAATGTCCACCCATCTGTGGCTGGACAGAGCTGCCCCAGCCGCCTGTCCAGGACAATTTCAAGGTAGACTGGTTTGTATGTTGGGGGCCCTCCCAGGTCTGGGGAGAGGTGGAGGTTTACTAGGGACCTCTCAGGCTTTGGGATGCTCCCTGCCCCAGCCCCGGGGCATTCTCAGACAGCCCTTGGATAGCTGGAAGGAGCTGGGAGCGGGCATTATGTCCCTTTAGCGTTTGGAAACATGAAAGCCTCAGAGAGGTCAGGTGCTTTGCTTGACATGGTTTGGTGTTTGAGAACCACCACCTGGCTGAAGAAATGCGTTGCCAGCATCCCAGAAGTTCCCCTCCTGCTTCCTCCCTGACCTTTCCCTCCCCACCAAGTAAGCCACGGTTCTGACTCTGTCGCCTCAGATCTGCGCAGTCTGGTGTAGACTTTGTATAACTGGAACCATCTAGCACGTTCTTGTCTGGGTCCCGCTTCTGTGGCGCAGCGTTGACCGCGAGCCTTGAGCGGGCACCGCATAGCTGCACTTCATCAGGTTCGCGGCTGAGCAGTACTCTTCTGTTCACGCTCACGTGACTCGTTTCCGGTTTTTAGCTGTTGCATGCTGTTGCTCGGAACCTACGAGGACATAGACTTTGGAGACCATATGCGTGCATTTCTGCTGCGTGTGTGCCTAGAGGTTTGGAGACAGTTTCATGTGAGTCTGATGCAACAGATAGTCCCTTTGGTGGGCAACTTCCTGAATGAGACTGCCTGGGCTGGACACAACTTCTCTCTCAGGAGCTCCCAGCCTGAGGGAGGGTGCCTGAGGGAGGCACAGGGGAGAGCAGACACAGTGGGCAAAAACTGGTCGCAAATGGAGGTGCCACGGAGAGGGGAGAACAAGAGCTCTGGGGGTTCATGGGGCAGTGTCTGTGTGGGGATCTGTGTGGGGAAATGGGCGAGTCTGGAGGAACGGTTTGGGAAAGATCTGAGTGCGCAGAGATGGAAGGCGGGGCTTCCAGGCATGAGGGCTGCAAAGGCCAAGGTGTGAATTTGCAGCAAAGTCTTTCCCTCTGGAGGGAGAGCTGGGTCTGAGTGCGGCACGGTAGTTGCCAGTCAGGGTCTGACCACGGATCACGGAGGCCTGGAGCGCAAGCCCAGGAGTTTGGACTTCTGTCTTTAGGGTCGGAGAAACCTAAGACCTCCGACAGGGGCAGCCGGTGGGGCAGGAATGTGGGGGTACATGTTTGTGGGTGGTGCTGGGTTCAGGGAGGGGCACCAGGAAAGTCTGGATTCGGGAACGAGGTGAGGAGAGGGGCAGACGCAGTGACGGTAGGGGGAAGGGTGCAGGAAGGAGAAACCTTTGCAGGGGACACGGGAGCCTGTAGGACTGAGTGGTCCTAGGAGGCCAGATCCTGGCAGAGGAGCTGGACCCATTCGGGCTGCCCTCCCTTCCATGACCTGCAGTGTCCACAGGGGCGGGAGGAGGGAGGGTGAGTGGGCGGCATTCAGCTTCCTTCTGATTCAACTTTCAGTCTGGGATCCCTTTGTCTTTCCTTCCCTGAGGGAGCAAGGTCTCCAGGCCCATTGCAAAGGTGGTAAACTGAGGCAGAAACCATGAGGTAAGGATCTGAGGAATTTGTCTGGAATCAGGAGGCTGAGTCTCCGTTCCCCCCACCTTCCCGCCAGGCTCAGGGCCTCTTCCACATGGTAAAGGAGAAGCAAGTGGGAAAAAGAGAGCAGAGGTGGGCCCCCGCCTCCAGACCGTGCCCATCCTCCACCTGCTGCTCCACCCTGGGGCCCAAAATCTCACTGCAGGCAGCACAGCCTCTGCCTCCAGGAGAACCCAGGCTGGAGGCCGCTGGTTCTTCTGGATGCATGGGGTGGGGGTGGGGGGCGGCTGGCATTCAGAATCAGGAGGCTTGGCCCAAGTCCCAGCCCCTGCTCTCCCTTTCTGGATGGGTCCTCCCTCCTTGGGCCGCGGGTCCATATCTATTCCTGAGGGGAATAGATTTCCCCTCATGCAAGAAGGGGCAAGCATGGTCAGCCAGGCCCTGGACTGGTGCTGGCAGGCTTGGGTTGAAACCCTTTCTCTGCCTACTCGTTGTGTGGCTTTGGGCAAGTTGCTCTCCACTCCTCGCCCCCCACCCCCGCTCTGCCCTGAGCCTCAGTTTTTCCATCTGCCACATTGCAGTGTCTCATTCTCTCAGGGTTGTGGCAAGGGCTAAGGACTCTGGTGGAAGAGTACAAGCTTGGGGACTGGACCAGTGTCCAGGCTCTTGGGCTGCCCCCAAGTGTCTCCTTGAGGCCAGAACTCGGCCAGCAGGAGCGGAGACTTGCTTTTGCAGTCAGGCTGGGCTGGAAAGTCACCTGTGGCCTCCGGCGCCGATTTTCCAAAAGCCCCCCCCCCCCCCACTTTGCGTGCATGAGTGTGCGTGTGTGTGTGCGTGTGTGTACTGTTTAACCCAGGCCAATGGTGACGTCTCTTTCTACATGCCCCCAGGCGACAGTTAGTAGTATGGACAAGTTGTCCACTTTGGGGACCACTCGCTTGGGAGGGGCTTGATGGTCCCACACTCCCTCCTGCCACTGGGCCTTTTACGTGCTGTTCCCTCTGCCTGGAATGCCTTTCCCCTTTCCCCAAATTTCATCCATTCCCCCCTTATTCTTTATATCTCATCATAAACGTCACTTCTGGAAAACTTACCCTGACCTCCCTCGCTAGGCTCAATCATTTCACATTCCCCATTTCATGTTCTTACAGCTGTTGTACCTCTTTAGAGCACTTACCCAAATTTGTGCATCTCTCTTTATTCATTGAGCGACTGCTCCTGTAGTTCCTGTCTGCCTGTAGGGTGCTGGCGCCATGGGAGCTTACTGCCTGCTTGCTGTTGCGTGCGCAACACCCAGCACAGGCCCAGCGCTAAGTAGGGACTCATTGGGTCAGCCAGTGAATGAGTCAATAGACAAATGTGGAAAATGTCACTACTCCTACTCTGCAACCTGGAAATCGAGGCATGGTGAGGGGATATCACTTGGCCAGCGTCCCACTTATTAGAACCAGAAAATCAGGGCTAGTGCCACCTGGTTCCACCCCCTACCTGGGGGAGGATCCTTACTCACAGGTGCCAATCTCTGCTTACCCGATCCCAAAGATGGGAGTTCTCCTGGTGCTGGGTCTGCATCGGTTCACAATGTCCAGACGTCCCTACAGCCTCTCCTGTCCTTTGTGCTGGATTATTGGGACCTGCTGTCTGGGAAGACAGTGCAGAGGGCCTTCTGGGGCTCTCTCCCTGCCCTGCAAGGACGAGGGAAGCAAAAGGAAATGTAGGGACCAGCTCGTGTCATTTGATACGTGGATTTACAGAGGACGAGAGAAGGGATGTGACCTGCCAATGTCACAGAACTGATTACCTGCTGATTTGGGACCATGATGCATTTTTTCAACAATCTGCGGTTTGAATTTGATTTTGTCTGTTTTACCATCTTTGAGGACGAGGGAAAATGAACCACCTCAGGAAATGGAGTAATAGACAACAAAAAAATTTTTTTAGAAGAATGCATCCTTTGGGGCATAAGGATGCAATTTGAAATGGGTGCGAGGATTTATGTACAAGGATGCTCATTGCGCAGCCTCGTTTATGAGGGCCCCAAACTGGAAACAGCTTAAAGGTCCAGCACGGAGATTGGTTAAATAAATTATGGTGCATTCATGTGATGGAATACCATACAGCCATTAAAAATGATGGCCCAGTAAAACAATATTTAACGACACGGGGAAATGTTCACAAGATATTGTTAAGAAAAAAAAGCAGGTTGCAGAACGGCAGGCTCCATATGCCTCTGACTTTGCCAAAACAATTATGAAAGAAGAAAGTCTGGGCCCCCTGAGGTAACTTACGATATTATTTCACTGCCTCCAGGACATCAGCCTCATTCATTCCTATTTCAGTGTGACTCAGTGGCAAGCAGGAGACTTTAATGTCTGAAGGTTTGATTCTGAGTCTAGTCTGGCCGTCTATTAACTGGGTGCCCATGGAGCTGTGGGCCTCACTTTCCCGCATCTGCAAAATGGGAGTAAGAGTCCTCCGTTTGCATGCTGTTGAAAGGATTGCAGGGACAGTGTGTGCATGTGTGAGGGGTCTTGGTAAGCCGTACGGAGCTGTATGGACGTTGAGAGTAATGAGGATATTATTCCCTAATTAGACTGAAGACTCCAGGAGGGCCACCGGAGGTAATGTGCCACCGTCACTCTGTGGTCAGCACAGTACCTCCCACACTGACGTGCACAGGGCACGCGTGGTTCTTCTTCGCATTCGTTTTCTTTCTGTTTGTTTTCACTTGGTGCCGGCTCCAGACTAGAAGCCAGAATTAGGTTTTGTTTTTGTTTTCTGTTTCTTAGGTAGAGTGATAGACAAATCCGATCTCTCCTGCACACAGGAAGAAACAATATGGGGGCCCAGTGTGGTGGCAAGATGCCGTAGGTACCCCTGTTCCTCAGCTGCTGTCCTGTGACCAGTGCTTACAACTCCAGAGACTTCCGTGGGTGAGCCAGAGCTGCCCAGGACAGAGCCTGGAAGGCAACAGCCCCTCCTCCTCCTCCTCCCGGTGCCTCTTCCCACTGACTTGCCAATGAGGGGACAGAAGGCTGATCCCTGCCTTAGATAGAACCACTCTGCTATGGTTCAGAGCTCCCAGTCAGGCCAGGCGAAACTTCCTGTCTCTCCCTCCCCTTCCTCTCCTGTTCCATCCCCTCGTGCCAGTTTTCCTGGAGAAGCACCACTTCCATAATCTTGTTCCTCTGAATCCCTGCCTCAAGCTCTGCTTCGGGGGAAGCTGACATGAGCCAGATGGGGACCTGGGACACACCGCATCTAAATGTATCTAACTATAACCCATGTAAACACGACTCATGGAGGCTTTGAGCTTAAATACAACAGTCTCCAATCATATTGTTTTTGGAGAAAGAAAAGAACTTGACTATACCAGCAAGCCCAGTAAAGACTGGATTAAAAGTGAAACCTAGAAATTCTCTGCTTGAATAAGCCTGGCTAAAGCTAACACACAATCATGCAGATGTCCCCAGCCAGGAGGATGCGGTCTGAGGGTATGTGTGCTGCACACAGACAAACCAACCCAATTTGGGTCTGACGGTCCAGATGGCCCCTGCTGGACTCCAGCCTGTGGGTCAGGAAGTGCAGGCCAAGCCTGTGCTGGCCTCTGATGACCCCTTGCCCAGCCAGCAGGCCAAGGGCTCCTCCAAGATCTCGCTGCTAGAACCCACAGGGAATCCTCCCCAACACAGGGAATGGCTGGTGGCTCAGACAGAACTGAGTGGAAGCCTTTTGGCCTGGTCACTTCCCGTCTCCTTTTAAGCCGCCTCCTCCTCCTCCAGGAAGCCCACAAGGCATGCTCCCTTCTCCAAGTGTCTCCAGCCCCAACTGTAGGCAGGCTTTCGCTGGCCCAGTTATAAGCAGCTGGGAACAGGGGTCCCTAGAGGATGGGAGACTTACCGGACCCACCTGGGTACACAGGATGGGCACACAGTAGAAAGCAGACACTGGAGAAATGCATACCTTCAGGGGGGAAAGACGGGCCGTCAGACATCAGACATCCCCCAGGCTCCTCTTTCTCAGGTTACAACATAAATGTCACCCTGTATCATATTCAGCTTCTGTTGCTCTGAGGGCTGGAACTCCATTGGTCTTGATCTGTTCTATCCTAGCGCCCAGTACACAGCCTGGCACATAAGAGTCGCTCAATACACACTTGTGGGAGGCAAGAGTCTCTCCAGAGGGGGCCCACACCACATTGAAGGGTGGCTGCTCCACACAGGCAGGTCCTGTGTCTTTCTCACGTATGTGCCAGGCCCACAGTGTGTAGTGAGCAGAGGCCCGCCACAGGAGGCAAGGGACAGAGACTGCCTGTGGCCACCGCAAGGATTGAGGCTTACTTGAGGATATCTGTGGCCCTGAGGAAGGCCAGGATTCCACTGAATAAGCCCAGTATCATGGGCTGTCACTTACTGGGTCCAGGCAGCGGGCTAAGCATTTCATGCCCACTATTTCCTAAGTACCGTGACCGAGGGGATGCGTGGTTGATGCTCACAGATGTCCCCTTCCCAGTAGTACCCTCTTCTTTGGGCAACAGCCCATCTTTACAGTGGCAAGTCTTGGAGGAAGGGGAATTCTAGGCACTCACTGTCAGACACTGAGGGGATAAATCTCTCCTCGTCCCACACTAGGTAAGGACAGTCTGGAGGTGAGCGGAGATCCACACTGAGCGGTGAGACCCCCTCCCTGCTTTGGATCCACGATGGGTGAAGCTGGAGGGTGATGTCATCATAGCAGTGGGGAGGAGCCTCCACGCGTTGGGGATCTGGCAGGAGACCGACGGCACACTCCTAGGGGCCATGAGGAGATGAGGAGAGTGTAGCGGGAACAGAGTGTCTGTAGGAGCAGGGTTAAGAAGTCAGCGAGGGTGACATATGCCTGGGGCTGTCACCTGTGGGAGCTGTCCCAGCCCAGCCTGAGGGGGCGGAGGGGGGGAGAGCTGATGCACCTGCCTGTAGAGGGAAGCTTTGACCTTGGTGGAGAGCTGGCTGGGAGCATGCATCTCTTTCTCCCACCACCGCTCCTGGGGCATGGGTAGCACTACGCAGTGCGAGGTCCCGGCTGTTTGCCGCCTTCTGTTTCTTGTATCCTTTGGAAATCTGTTCCCCGGCCTGGCCCCCGGCCTCCTGAGTCCCCCTTTGGCCTTCTAGGAAATCCAGCTCTGCTTGTGTTGTGTGGAGTTGGTTTTGCCGCTTACAGCCACAAACTGCACGGGTATGAAGCTATTATTATTCCTTTTAGGCCAGTAAAGACAGGGAGGCTTTTGAGGTTCGGCCAGCCGGAGGTCAGAGCACGCGGCCCGCGTGAGTGAGGCTGTGAAGGTTGGTCTGGCCGGGCTTGAGCACTCAGCCACGAAGCACCCAGACCCAGAAGGTTGACAGTGGAGGGCCTGTGTTATCTGTCACCCCCTCAGCAGGACTTCCAAGATGGTGGCTCTCAGAGTGATGGTTGGGACTCCTGCTGGAAAAGCCTGGAGTGGAGGCAGAAACATGCTGGAGCGGCCCGGAGGCTATGCGTGGCCCAGCTGGCCGCACGGATGGAAGGCTTGAGGCTCACAGAACAGAATGGTCTTCACACCATGGCCTCTCTCACCTCCAGGGCTTTGACAGGGCCCCGAGTCCCACCTTCTGTGCCCTCCTCATGGGGACACGGCACAACCTCACAGTCTCCCAGTCTCCCCATCTGGCCCCAACACCCCCATCAATCACTGGGTAAAAAGCCCTGGATTTCTTGCATAAGCGGGAGGCGCTTTGTGGGAAATTATCTAAGTTATAATCCAATTACACAGTAATTACATTGGGATGGCTCTGTAACTACAGCATTAATTAACTTTGATGGCTCCCATCAATTATGTGGGAGACTGATGGTGGGGAGAGGGTGGGTGTAGTCCAGTGGCGGGGGGGAAGGTGGGGCTGAGTCATAGCTGTGGAGTCAGGAGCCCTCTGAGGGATGAGGGAAGAGGGAGAAGTGTCCCCAACCTACTCCACTGCCCCGCAAAGCAGAGTCTCAGGGCTGGGTGCCATCTTCAAGGTCAGCCCCTCAAATGCCCCCCCTACACTGTGCTTGAACCCTTACACTGGGATTCAAGTAGCTCTCATACACAAAAACCACTACCTCTTAAGGCAACACCACGTGGTGTAGGAACAGCATGGATTTTGGGACTTTGGCCAAGGTCCTGCACTTCCCTGAACTTCAGCGTTGCCATCTGGAAAGGGTGAGGGTCAGTCTGCACAGATATTGGTGTGGACATACAACCTTTCACCCAGCCAGCTGGTAGAAATACACTGTGTACCTTCGATGTGAGACACATACAGCATGTTCTATTTTCTAGTGGCCCCATTAAACAAGTGAAAAGAAACAGGTGAAATTAAATTTAATAATATATTTTATTTAATTTGATATATCCAAAATATTATTTTAAAATGTAAGCAAGGTAAAGAAACCTCAATGAGATATTTTACATGCTTTTTAAAGTAGAAAATCTTCCAAATCTGGTGTGCCATTTGCATCTACTAAGCATGTCTCAGTCAAGTGCTCGGCAGCCACCTGGGGCTGGGGGCTGCTCTCCCGGGCAAGGAATATGAAGTGTGCTGGGCGAAGAGTGGACGCTCGGCACATCCCCTTCTCCATCCCCAAAGCCTACAAAGCCTGTCCTCCCTCTTTGTCTCTGAGACAATCTGTCACACTGGCCGGTGTCACCCAAGTCTTCCGGAGCCTTCAAGTTTTGTTGGTTGAGCACATTCAAACCATGATCAAGTCCTGTCTTGTAGCTTTCTTTTTTTGTTTTATTTTTTAAAGATTTTATTTATTTATTTGACAGAGAGAGACACAGCCAGAGAGGGAACACAAGCAGGGGGCGTGGGAGAGGGAGAAGCAGCCTTCCTGCTGAGCAGGGAGCCCGATTCAGGGCTCAATCCCAGGACCTTCGGATCATGACTTGAGCCGAAGGCAGAGGCTTAACGACTGAGCCACCTGGGCGCCCCTGTCTTGTAGCTTTCAAAACACATCCTGAATCTAACCACTGCTCACCACCACCACGCCTGCCTCCACGATCCAGGCCACCGCAGCCTCTCCCAGGATCCCAGGACCGCTCCTTCCAGCCTCCCTCCTCCCGCCCTTCTCTGCCCAGCAGAAATTAGAGCGTCGGTCCAATGGTGCCACGGGCTTGTCTCTTATGGAGGTTGCCCCCAAAGCAGGGGCTGTGGGAACAGGTGGTGGATTGGGGAGGTGGTCCCGGGCAGCATCCCTGAAGTCTCTGGAGAGAGAAGGGGAAGGAAGAGGAACCTACACAACAGTGTGTTGTGGTAATTGCCGCTGCGAGGCACAGGCACATGCTCCAATCTGTCGGATCTCCCGAGAAACATGCAGACTGCTCCCCTGTATTGTCCTCCCAAAGACGGGACGCTGACCCATTTATCCACTGGCTCTGTCCCCATTGGTTTAGGGTGGATTTGAGGAGTTAATTCCCCTGCTCTTTTGGGTTAAGCTCCTGTGCAGGCGCATGGGGGCTCCCCAAGTATGAGAGAGCACCCTGGAGCAGAATGGGGTGGGGGTGAGCCCCGTGTGCTTGAGGGGGCCACTGTCAGGGGGAGGCCCACCAGACTGCGGCTGGAACTAGAGGTGTGCGGTGATGTTGATATCAAAGGGGGTTAGAGGGAGCAGTGGAGGAGGGAGGGCTTGGACGGGGGAGGAGGTGGGGACAGTGAAGCATGCCTGCCCCAGCTTTTCTAAATGCTTCAGACGCTTTTGGTTGTGCTTAGAATACAATTTAGCCTCTTTCTTTAGCCAAATAAAATTTGGCCATTTGGGGTGGCCTTTGAGGCTCTGCCTGATCCAGCTCCTAACTTCTTCCCTCTTTACTTCCCCCCACACCACTCTCTCCACACCCCCGACCTGGAGCTTTGCTCATCTTCTGCTAGTTTCTAGAAAATTCTCAGCTCGTTCCCGCCTTAAGATTCTGCCCTTGCTCTTCCCTCTGCCTGGAGTGCTTTTCCCCAGGGAGGCTGCATCTGGTTCCCGCTCCCTGTCCTCCCTGTCTCCGGGCTGCCTCTCCAAGAGGGCGCCCTTGACCCATCTGCTTGAAACTGCCGTCCTACCACTGTCATTCTCCTTCTGCTTTCTCACAGCTCTTGATAACTCCCCAAGTTAGCTTATTCTGGTTTTTTAAAACTATTGCTAGACTCGAAACCCCGTGAGGCATGATCCCGGTCCCTCTCTTCAGAGGTATCTGCAGCACCTACCACGGAGTCTGACACTGAGACGGAGCCTGGGAAATGTTTCTCGACTATTCGAGTGGCTTGAGTCCTGTCTCCTCCCGGCTACTCCACCATGGACATCTTCTGTGTATCCCTCAAGCAGAGGGGAGCCGGGACCTGAGCCCTGGAGGGCGAGGATGGGTCTGTCCCCTCTTGCTCTGTGCACCATGCCTCGATTAATGTGGGCTGAGGGCCCGCCGAACTTTCAGGCTACACATCCTTCTGAGGACCGACAGTAACTGAGGTTGGCCACTGTTGCCCCCGTACTCTTGGCCCGGGGCTGGGGTGGCGGAGGTTGTGGGAAATGAGGAAAGGGCAGGAGATACAGAGATGGGGAGAGCCCACAGACTAGAGAGAGAAGGCGGACAGAAGGTCTTCCTGAAAACCAACCCGTGATGGGAACAGGAAGTTCTGGGGCCCTTGGAGAGTGGCAAGGGGGGGCTCGTGGGGCCAGCTTCCCCTTTCACCTCTGTTCCACCTCCCAAGAACAGCCTCTGCCTTCCCCAGGGGCTCATTGAGAGCTGAGCTGGGTACCCCTTTGACTAGGTAAGTAAACATTCTACAGCAAAGAGAAGGAAGAAGCTACTGCTACATGCGACAACACGGCTGAGCCTGGCAGGGACAATGTCGGGGGAAGGAAGCTAGAAGCAGCAGTTCATCTGTATGATTCTGCTTATGTGATAGTGTGAACACAGTCTAGTGCTATGGTCAGGACAGAGGTGACCTTGTGGAGAAAGAGGGGCTGCTGGGTGCTTGTTGTGATCTGCATCTTGATTTGGAATCTGTTTCTTGATCATTTTTTTAAAGCTCTTATTGATTTAATTGAGAGAGAGAGTGAGCGCGAGAGAGCAGGAGCGAGGGGAGGGGCAGAGGGAGAGGGAGAAGCAGACTCCGTGCTGAGCAGAAGCCCGATGTGGGGCTCAATCCCAGGGACTCCAGGACCATGACCCTAGCTGAAGGCAGAGGCTTAACCAAATAAGCCACCCAGGCGCCCCTGTTTCTTGATCATTCTATAGACTGCGCAATCCACTGGACTTGACCATAAGATTTGTGCACTTTCTGTATGTTACAGCTCAATAGAAATTGAGCAGAAAAGGCCCATAAGCCAAGTCTTCTTTCCCCTCCTCTGTCTTGGCACCACTGGGTCCCCTGGGGTTTTTTTTTTTATCTCCTCTTTCCCGATCCAGGGTCAGCCCCCCGAGCTTCCTCATCACAAGCCTGCCCACCCTCCATGTTCTCCCCAGGACCTGACATTTTCTGCCCCTGATTAAGCAGAGCTCTTAAGTCCCACCCCAGCCCCTGCCCCAGATCTCACAAACTCGGCTTCCTCACCAGGCAGGGCACATGGGAGGCCCCAGGCTCATGCGGAGGCAGTTCTGTGACCACAATTTGTGGCATTAACCTGTTCCTCCCCAAGAAGCAGATCAACAATTTTTTCCCCACATAAGTACAGTACTGTCCCCAAGAGGGATCCCCAAAGTGACTGCTGAGAGATCGTCTCCTCCTTCCTCTTGTTTAACAGAAAGGTAGACAGAGGCCCGCAGAGAGGGCACAGCTACAGCCATAGGGAGCCGGAGACCCGAGTCAGGGGCTCCTCCCTTCCACCCAGTGTGGCCCTCTCTCCAGGGCCGGGGCCCGGGGTAGGGTGGTAGGTGTGGGCTGCTGCTTCGCCAGACTTTGCATCCAGACGGGAAGCACCCAGGCACCCCTGCCAGGGGCTCATTTGTTTGAGCCGCTGCGCCTGCAGGCACATCCTGTAAATCTCCGTGTGGGCACTTGGCGGACGGGAGGGCGGAAGCAGGGGCTGCCAGCAGGACAAGGAGCACCCTGGCCCATTCATTCAGACCTCTGACCCCTGCAAAGTCCCCGAGCTGCAGGTAGACATCACGTTTTATATCACACTGCTGGCTCCCGCCTTGGTTCCCCGGCAAAGAGGGATCAGCACTGGGAAGAAATCAGGAGGAGGGGAAATGAAATGAGGCAGTACACATGTTAGCGGTGGGACTAACACAGGACCTTCTTAGCCTTTCATCCCTGGCGGCTCTTTTGTGAACCTTCAGCAGGGCTGGGCCGTAAGTATGTAACAACCAGCTCTGCAGAAAAAAAAAAAAAAAGAAAGAAAGAAGAAAGGAAGAAAGGGCCGGGGCTTTGTAGTGTTTGCTGATTTCCGTGGTGTAAATATCTCACTGCTGCCCATTTCTATCTTTCAACCTGAGGTCCGCTGGCTCTCAAAATTTTTGAAAATGTAACATTCGGCTGGCTCCCTCCGGGCATGCTGGGGAGGGGAACTGGACTTGTAACACTCCAGAAGCTAGCAGACTGTGGAATTTGTCTGCAAGGCCGCCGTAAAACATGGGTAGGGTGCGAGTCTCTTAGGTCCTGGGGCCCACAGTGGGTCCCTGTGCTTCTAGGGCATTTTGGCTAATTTGCCTGAAGTGTGAGGGAGCTGCCCATACGGGCTGAAGGAACAGCATGGAATATTCTTGTAAAGAAAGAGTGCCAGCTGAATTAGCCAAAGGAACCTTAATGATCGTACGAAAAGCACCTTTTTAAAAGATGTTAAGACCGTGTAGCCGCACTCCCTTGCTAGAACCTCGAAACAAGCTCTCAAGACAGTGATTTTTTAAAAACACAATACTGATTTTTAACTCCTTACATGACAGAATGCATCACAGGTGACAAAGCACAAAGCTTTTCACCTGAATTATTTTGTTGGATCCCCAATGAAGCCCTATAGCATGACTATGTCATGGGTAATGCAGGGAGACCATATACTTTATTATCTGACCCCGAATGGTTTTGAGCCTGGCAGGGGGTACTCGTTGCACCTGGGCGACAGGAGTGAACTCAGTCCTTCCCACATCGCCCACAGGTGAGGTTAGCCAACTTGCTCCAGGTCACACAGCTGCAAGCAGGACAGGGTGCTCCTCTGGGCTTCTCAGAGAAGCAGTGACCTCAGGTGACAGGGAGTAAGTTGTGTGTCTCCCCGGATCTAAAGACTCCTCAGCGGTCACTTACGAGGGAAGGGGGCACTTTGTCCCAAGTGGCATTCAGCTCCTGGGAGCCTTTCCTGAGAGCCAGTCCCGAAAGGCTGATGTAGCGCCGAGGACGTGGGAAGGGGACACCAACCCCACCAGCTCTTCATCTCTCTCTGCGCTGAGAGGTTCCATCCAGCCTTGGGTACCCAAACAGGGGAGCCCTGACTTTGGAAATCTCGCGGGGCACGCAGAGGTTGGGGTGGGAAGGGGCAGGGAGAGGTCACGTTTACTGACCGCACACATTCTTCATCACCACACCCAGCCTGGCCACCTGGTTTGCAATAGGAAAAGCCACTCCAGGAAGCAGCCTCTCCCGAGCCATGGTTTACCTACCACGCTTTGTGCTGGGAGGGGAGGGGGAATGCCCTTACCCTGGCCAGGAATGGACCATCACTGTCAGGCCACCCTGCACATCCCAATTTTGGAACTCGTTTTGGACGCCGGAGGACCATATCAGCCAGGAGCCCCAGGACCTCCTCCAGGAAGCCTTCCCTGACCCCTTCCCCTGGAAGAAGAATGAAGCCCCTATCTCTGAGGTCTCAAAGCCTTAGTTGTTGTTGGGCTGGAGGGGGTACATGCCTCTCTGTCTTGCTAGAGGGCAAAGCCCTTTGCAGGCAGCCCTGCCTCTTGTTTAATCGTCTGTCCTCTAAGAGCCCTGTGCGCGGAGGAAGCGCTCAGCAGCTCCGCAGGGGCAGGTTGGTAGAGCAAGCCTAGGACCTGGAGTGGCACAGACCTGTTATCTGTCACCTTTAATAGGTTAATTTATTCAACATTTACTATATGTCCAACATGGTCTTAAGACATGCCAGGCATCAACTCAGTTAATCCTCGAAATGACCCTAGGCACCTAGAGCAGTAGGTACTATTTTCCCCCCATTTTTCAGATGGGGAAACTGAGGCTCAAGCTTGGGGAAGAATCTAGGGTAAGGGTGTAGAGCGCAGAGCCAGATGGCTTGCATTTTATAGTCTGGCTTTACCACCTCAGACAATTAACCTCTTGGTGCCTCAGTTTCCCCATGAGTCAAATGGGACTACTACTAATTCCTTTCCCATTCCCAGAGGAAGCCCGGTGTCTCCCAGGGTTTCTGGGAGGATCAAAGGGGATAATGGATGTGGGTGTTCTCTGTAAATCACAAGGTGCTGTACAAATGTCAGGCATTAATATGTGTTGACTCGAACACCCTCTCTCAGCCCCTCTGCACTTCAGAAGTCGTGGTTCCTTCAAAACCAATCCCCTGGGATCAAAACTGGCATTTCCTAATCCCCTCCAAGCACAGAGGCAATTTGATGTCCACAAAAGCCTTCTTAGGAGAATTCGATGACCTGATTAAAAGGAAGTTGTGGGGGCAGGTGTCTGTCTTGTAGAAACCATGGCCAATGCCCTGTGTTCAGCAAGCCTTCTCGAGAGGGAATTGTTTTCCTCCTTTTTTTCTTGGAAAAACATTTTTGAATTACTAAACAATGGAAAGATAAGAAAATGCACATTGGCAGAAACATGACAATTAAAATATCCTATAGTCCCGGGGTGCTGGGTGGCTCAGTCGTTTAGGCGTCTACCTTCGGCTCAGGTCATGATCCTGGGGTCCTGGGATCGAGCCCCACGGCGGGAGCCTGCTTCTCCCTCTCCGCCCTGCTCATGGGCTCTCTTTTGCTATCTCTCTCTTTCAAATAAATAAATAAAATCTTTAAAAAAATATATCATATAGTCCTACTACCCAGAGAGAACTGTTCTGAGCCCCACATGATGTTTCTGGACTATTATGATACCAGATAGAACCAAGCATGCGGAAATTTCCAGGTCGTGATCCCCCTCCTCGCTCACCCCACACGGAGTTTGTGTGCAAAAAATAGTAGTCAATGAGACTCCACATGCTGCTGTATTTACGAAGCTATTGATAAATGTGGAACTCGGACAGGGGCTCGGATGGAGATCCCACGCTTGGAAGCCTTTGAGGGTTTTCTGCCCCTTTCCCCCCAAATCCGAGACAGCTGCCTCTCCCGAGCAGGTGCAGCCCCCCTTCTGTGGCTGGCGGCAGGCGTGGAGGGAAGCGGGACCCACCCACAGAGCTCACACAGATACTTGTGGCTTTTCTGTGCCGCGAAGGTGGCCCCCAAATATCCTGGGCTTGGACTATTTCCACTTCCCTTATGGGTGGAAGAGAGGAAAAGGGGCAAGAGACGGCCAGAGCGTGGGAGAGGGTGGGAGTTCCTTTCCCTGCGATATGCATGGTTAACCTGTGGGTGAATAGCCATCCAAAGTCTATTTTAATTATTTTTCTGACAAAAACACATTTCCAGATCATTTTGTCTTTTACATATTAATTGATTTTATTTCTAATACGTAATCCAGGCACATGATTCATGATTCAAACAATACGGAAGGTTTGAATGGAAAATAAATTTCCTTTCCCATCCCTGTTCCTCACCCCTCATTCTCCTCCAAAGGGGCCCACAGTTGCTACCAGTTTCTTGAGTGTTTTCAAAGACGGTCTAAATATGTGAACAGGTGTGTATAGATTGTTCTTCAAGGCTCATGGCAACCCAGGGTAGGCAGGTACCACGATTCAGTTATTAATCCTTTATTGTCAGACAACCAGGCATTAGTAATAACCCCAATCAGCCTGTAGAGAAACACCTTGAGACATTTCTTTGGATAAATAGTTAAGAATAAGATCGCTGGATTAAGAAGTATGCACATTTTGAAGATTTTCAGATCTCCCTGTGCAATTGCCCTCAGAAGGTGAGCCTGTGTCCCCTTGTGCCCATACATCACAAGGCTCTTTTTTAAGATTTTTTTTCTTTTTTTTTATTATGTTATGTTAATCACCATACATTACATCATTAGTTTTTGATGTAGGGTTCCATGATTCATTGTTTGTGCATAACACCCAGTGCTCCACGCAGAACGTGCCCTCTTTAATACCCATCACCAGGCTAACCCATCCCCCCACCCCCCTCCCCTCTAGAACCCTCAGTTTGGTTTTCAGAGTCCATCGTCTCTCATGGTTCATCTCCCCCTCCGATTTCCCCCCCTTCATTCTTCCCCTTCTGCTTTCTTCTTCTTCTTCTTCTTTTTTAACATATAATGTATTATTTATTTCAGAGGTACAGGTCTGTGATTCAACAGTCTTACACAATTCACAGCGCTCACCATGGCACATACGCTCCCCAGTGTCTATCACCCAGCCACCCCATCCCTCCCACCCCCCACCACTCCAGCAAAGATTTTATTTTTAAGTAATCTTTACACCCAACGTGGGGCTCGAACTCACAACCCCGAGATCAAGAGTCGCACACTCAGGCACCCCACGAGGCTCTTTTTCTGACACGCAAACCAACATAGGATTTAGAGAGGCTTTGCCAATTTGCTACGTGATAAATTGCATCTTGTTACTATTTGAATTTGCATTTCTTGGATTACTTGTGAAGTTGATCTTTAAAAAATTTCTTTCTGGTTCATTGGCCATTTGAATGTGCAAATTCTTTGTTTTCTCCCCTTAACTTGCTGAGGTTGTTATAGGAAGACTGTTAACCCTTTGTTTCTTATATTTTGCATATATTTTCCCCAGTTTGTCCATTGCCTTTTGACTTTTTTACAGAATTCTTGGGTGACTGAAATAAGATTTCTGGGTATATAGGGGTGCCTGGGTGGTGCAGTCGGTTAAGCGTCTGATTCTTCATTTAGGGTCAGGTCACACTCTCAGGGCTGTGGGGTTGAGCCCCAAGTGGGGCTCCGTGCGTAGCGGGGAGTCTGCTTGAGATCCTCTCCCTCTCCCTCTGCCTTTCCCCCTGCATGCTCTCTCTCTCTCTCCTTCAAATAAAAAAATAAAATCTTTAAAAATAAAAAGATTTCTGGGTGTATAATATCTGAGATAAAGTGGTACTTTTTCTCTTCCGTGAGTAAGAAACAGGAATGGTGAAATTGAAGGGAAGACAAGAAGACTGGACCCTGGCTTAGCTACAGGACCTTCCAGACTCTGCAGAGTGACTCGAGGCCATTCGGAGTCTCTTTCTGTGCTCCTTAGGTCGGGGAGTGAGGCAGGGGGCATGAGGTCAGGGCTCCCAGAGGGTCTCCCCCAACCCAGCCCGTCCCCCCTGGTGTCTCCCCCTAGGTCTGATTTCAGATTATGCATGTAGAGCACTCAGCCCAGTGTCTGGCTTATAGTACTCATGTGAAAAAGAGTAGCCATTAAGTTAGCCATTCACTTGACAAGTACTTCTTGAATGCCAATGATGTGCCAGGCTCTGTTTCAGGTCCTTAGGACCCTAGAGCAGACAGGACAGACCCAAGTCCCTGTGGAGGGGTTGACACTGCAAAGGGGAGAGGATTGTTAGTGGTGTTTGTTGTGGAGGGGACCTGGGTGGGGATGGCTCAATGGTGGAAAGAAATTTAGAGGTCACTTACTTCAATCTGATGGGCCAGATGGGGAAGCTGAGGCCCATTGACAAAGTGACTTGCCAAGGTCACAGAGCCAGCCAGTAGTTGAGACTGAATTAGAGTGGAGGTCAACTAAGGCCAAGAGCACCTCCCAGGCACCATTTTCCTCCAGGAAGGTGAGTGCTTTGTTAAGAATGAAGCCACCCAACACCCACCTACCTTGGCAGAGAGCAATGGTCAGGTGTCGGCAGCTAGAGAGAAGGGGACAGTCCCATCCTGGAGGGTCTGAGAGGCAGGAGTCAGGTGTGGGACAGCTACAGACTCCGGACTCCCCGAATCCACAAGGGGTCAGCCCACCCATCAGCCTGCTTCTGGAGGCTGAGAGAAAGGCAGGCTAAAGCCTGGGGCAGGGTGACGTGCCACGACCAGCCCCACTCAAACCATCAGCCCGGCTCAGCTGCGCTTCACTGCAAGACTGGGGACACGTCACCTCCTGCTGCCACCCTGGATGTGGGCTCCAGATCTGCCCCCTCTCCCCTTGTCACACTTCAGGTGGGTCTCTGGAATTGAGCACCACAGGAACCTGCGCCAGTGGCCCCTCGCTCTCTAGGATGCTCAGGCACCCAGGCTGCCTGGTCTACATCTGACGTGCAGGGCTTGATGCCCTCTCCGGGTAGACGGGGAGCTTGGAGGGCCCGGGCTAAGCGCTCTGACGATGCGTCCCCAGACTATCTGGTAAAGGGATGGGCCTCAGCAGGTTCTCTGAACATACTGATTAATTAATTAATTAATGTTAGCAAAGTCCAGTGAGGAGTCTCAGCTCATGGGAAGGTAAACATGACATGGTTTAAACTTTTCCCCAAGAACTGACTGTGCTCTGTTGCCCCTTCCCACCCCCACCCCCCCCACCCCGGAGTAGCAAGCTCCATGAACCATGTCTTCCTGGCTCATTTGTGAAATCGTCTCCTTCCTATTCTTGAAGGAGGGAGCCTTGAAAAGAAAGCCAGCGCTGTTCTTTCCAAGCTAGCAGGCTCCCATTTAGTTCAGTGCTCATGTTCTCTACCTCCTCATCCCTGGCACGTGGGATGGAGAATACCCCCTTCTTTCTGATGCCAGTCTCCTCTGACATTTGTGGGCAGTGGCGTGGGCAGGGTGGGTCTGCTGCCTGGCATGTCATGGAGGGCCCTTTGGGGGCTGGGGCCCCAACACCAAAGGTTCTCTGGCCCCAGGATGTGGGCCCTTGCTGCCCCTCTCTCCTCAGCTGTGGGCCCTGAGCATCATTCTCCGGACAGCAGGAAACCCCTGTCCACTAACCCCATCCTATTAGAATTGTAACAACCATCATTAATTGGGTACCTACTAAGTGCCTGGCTAGGTCGCTCCATTAGTGCTGGGTTAATTATGGCCAATGGGACAGGTGGAGAAGCCCTTCTGGGTCTCTCCTAGTCTCACAGCTGACATGTGAGCCTCACTGGCAGCTCCAGACCATGCCCCGTTTGTTATGAGGAAACAGATACAGTGGGGTGGATTTTCAAGTCAGAGATAGAGGTCTTTCCCCACGAGCTTCATTTTCCCCACCCAGGCCTGCCCCAGGGCTAGTGCAGACCCTCTGGTCAGCCTCTGGCTCCCCGCCCCCAGCCCCGAGGAACTCCTGGGGTTCCTTTGCACAGAGGGTCATCCACAGGACGGCTCATCTTGTCCCCTGGGTCTTTGGGGCTCCCTCTATAACAGACACTAGTTTGAGACACAAATATCTGTGCATTTGGGGCCCATTCCCACAGGTCCATCCATAGCCTTGTCTCCAGACTTCCTTGTGTCCAATCGTCCAATCTTGTTCCTTCCATGACCTTGGCCAACCAGCTAAGCTATTTGTAAGAGCCTCTCTCCTTGACTACCCCAAGGAGACTACTAATTTTAAGGATAGAACCAGGGCTAGGAGCCTGGTCTGGGGAAGTCTGGGAACCCGGGGACTAAACAGACCTATCTCCCTGGGATCAGACGGTTGGGGAGTGAGCTGAATTGACCTTGGAAGCATCTCTCCCCAACTCACCAAGGCCCCCCAGTTGTAGCCCCCACCCCAGGGGGCTGGCTTGGCCCCTGCTCTGTGGGGTTCTTTTTCACCCAACATGAATTTTATTCTTGTCAGCCCGGATTCCCATGATGCCACCAAAGTCCAGGGAGCCTTCTCAGACCTTCTCCCTGACCGTGTTCTTCCTTCATTCACTCAGTTACATGTTCAACGGATACTTATCACGGCTCACCTGCCAGGCCCCTTGCAAAGATCCTGAGCATGCAGTTCTGAATGAGAATGGCCCCTGCCCGGCTCTTACAAAGATAAGCCTTTGGGGAGAAGTAGGCATAAATCAAACGACCACACAAACAAATATAAAATTCTACCTGGGATTCGTGCTAGGAAGGAGATTTACATGACGGTCTGAGAGCAGATGATTTGCTGTATTTCCCTAGTCTGGGAGGTCAGGGAGGGCTTCCCTGAGGAGGTGATGCCTCAGTCACCTGCTGAAGGATGAGGAGGAGCGGCCCAGGCAATATGGTGGGGGAGCCAAGGGAAAAGGTCCCTGTTCTAGGCGATTTCACCCCAGGGTGCGCTCCCTCTCACAGCTGTCCCCACCTCTTCCCGGTCTGCATCCTTCATCCCCCACCTGGAAACTGGGCTCAGGGCGGTTACCATGTGGGGGCCAGGATGTTACAGTCAGGGATGGAAAGTCACCAGCAGCCACTGCTAGAGAAGACGAATTTGCTTCATGGCAAATGTCACAGAAGCAGAGACCCAGTGACATAAAGCTGGGGGTGACATAGCATCGTCCCAGAAACAGGGGCCCAAGGGTCCCCAAGATGCCTGCAAGGATAGTGCGACACAGGGGAGTCTGAGAAGCACCCTCCACTTCTCTCCCCTTTGTTCCTCCCCCCTGTCCCCTCCAATTCTCCTCCCCCAATTCTCCTAGTGCTTGATTGTTCCAAAGACTTTTCTCATGGGCTCCACTGCATAGCTGGTGCCAGTCATCTCTAGCATCTTCCTGAGGACCTGGTGGAGCAAAAACCATTTCCCGGGAGCACCCTTCAAAGCTCAGGCTGCATCCTGCCACTGAAAGAGCAAGGGCTGGGACTTGGCCCTGAGCGCAGCTGAGGTTACCTGCAGCACTAGGCTGTGTCTTCCCTCCGCCAGGTCCCTGCTGCGAGGTGTGGGACACTCAGCAAGTACTTGAAGGAACAGGACCTGGCCATCCTCTGGTCTTGCCTCTGCTACCAAGTTTCTGTGTGACCTTGAACCAGTCTCTGCCCCTTGCATGCCTCCCAGGATGCGTTCCTATATCCTCGAGGGAGAAAGACAGACAGAGAAGGTGAGCTGGAGAGTGAGGGCAGTCCTTGTGGGTTGGCTCCAGCTGGGCAGGCTGACTGTCCCACAGGCCTGTAAGTTAGCTGTCCCTTGTCCCCAGCCAGGGGCTGACCTTGGGGAGGGCAGCCTTATGCCTTCCCCAGCAACCCTGGACTGAGCACCTGTCACAGGCAGACCACATTTCCTTGGGCAATGCTCATCTGCTTCTCAATCCTCCGAGCTGTCCCCACTTTGTCTGAGCAGGGTCAGGAAGGAAGACAAGAAGGTTTTTATCTGCGTTCTCTCTCCATCCAGGGAAAAATGTCAAGCCAGGGGGTGGGGGGATGGAGGGCCTCCCTTCTTCTTTGAACCAAGAGCCCAGGATCTTCTGCCCATCATTCCTGCTCCCACCTGCCCTTGTCTACAGGGGAGATGGGCCCAGGAAGGCCTGGGGTCCCAGGCTGAGGTTGATCGGCAGCCCTCCAGCCCTGCCTTTGCCCCCACTCTGATATTGGTCCAGGGCCCGTGGGTGTGGCCCTGCCCCTCTCAACAGCCATGGCTCTTCTGGACCAC
>NW_027397093.1:14170945-14191753 GCF_003265705.2 Callorhinus ursinus | reverse complement strand
GACTGAGCCACCCAGGCGCCCTGAGGAGTCGGTGACTATTCATGCAAGGGATCCCAATGCTCCTTCAGGAAACCTTTTTGCGCAAATGGGGAAACTGAGGCCCCAAGGGCGCAGGCAGCAGAGCTCACAAGAAGAAAGAGCACTGGCCTGGGAATCAGAAGATCTGCGCTTGCATCTCAGCCCCATCACTGGCTTCCCTGCCCGGGCCTCAGTCTTCCTGTCTCTGAAATCTGTCTCCGATCTGCCTAACATGTGAGGTGGGTCTGGGGTCTGATGTGGTTTTATTAGTGCCATCTCAGCAAGCCATCAGTGCTGGCTGAGGCCGACAGAGGGTCCCAAATCCAGGCCTCCGGCCTCTCAGAACCGTGCTCTTTCTTGTATGCTGGAGGCCTGAGACCAGGGGATGAGGAACGGGACAAGGAGGGACAGAGGAGCTTGTGGGAGATGAGCCCTGAGACACTCGGCCTCCCCTCCTAGGGGAAGGCACAGGTCCCCATACGGTTCCTGAGTGATAGAAGCCTCTGGAAGCTGCCCCAGCAGGCCTACCCCGGGGAAGGGTCGGGGTGGGTAGGACTGCAGCAGGCCCCTCGTGCGTCTTCTTGGTGGCACCAGAGGCCTCGCTCAGCCAGAGTCTGAGCCACGCACCAGAGTGGGACCGATCCACAGGCCAGTCCTCAGCCTCTCAGACTCCGGCTCACTAAATAAATGTCTGCCCACCCGCCGCTCATTACTCACCTGCCCTAATTGGCCCATCACTCTGCTGGCTCTCCATCCGTCTTCACCTTGCTGCCACTCGCTCCGATGTGCAGTGATTTTTGCACTACCCAGTTAGAAGCCTGGCTGGTCGGAGGAGACCCGTGCAGCCAGCAAAGCTGCAGCTAGGGCCGGGCTCCGTCGCTGCCTCCAGGAAGCCCACAGCCTGACTGTGGGTGCTTCTGATCCCTCCTCCCCGACTCCAGAGCAGGAACCCCGCTCCCACCCTTGGAAGCTGAAAGGCTGGGAGCAGGGGCGTGGCAAAGAACGGTTTGATTTAGTTCAGTTACTATTTATTCTGCTAGGCACTGGGGATACCTCCAAAATGCCCCTTCTCCTGGGAGCGCAGACATAAAAGAGGGACTGTCAATGCAAGTTGGATGGGCCGCGGCATCCGGGGAGGACAGGCAGAAGGACTTGGTCTAGTCTGGGGAACCCAGGAAAGGTCAAGGGCAAGGCACATGGGCAGAGTCCGCAAGAGCAGCTACAGGGTCCTGAGACCTGAGTCCCAGCGCCCAGGACCTCGGGCATGCTACTTCTCCCCTCTGGGTCTCAGTCCTGGGACACAGAGGAGCACAAAGGGGCTGTAGGCAAGGGCTGCCTCCTGGGCGAGCTCCCGAGTCTGTCATCTGTGCTGGGCTCTCAGGCCGGAGGGAACAGGCTCCGAGTGAGTGAATGGGGGAGGGCTCCAGGGTGGGGGGAGGAAAGGAGGTGTGGATGCACTTGCGCGCTGCCCGTGTGACAGGTGGCTCCCCGCTACCCTGGCCCCACCCTGCCCCTGGGCTCTGACCTCCTGCCCCGAAGACTCAGACGCCAAGGGGCTTGGTGACCCCGAGCAGTGGTGACTGCTGCAGGCTGCGTGGTCTCTGCCACTTGCCACAGACAGAGCGGAATGGAGCATCTCACCTGTGCCCGGGTGGCACGGGCCTGTGAGCTTCACTTCATCGTCACGCCTCTCACGCAGGCAGAAATAGAGGGTCAGAGAGGCTCAGACACGCGCCCAGGGCCACACAGCTTGGGCAGGGCCAGAGCTAGGATGCGGCCCTGATCCACCTGCCTGCCGAGTCCCTACTGTCTGCTTCCCCGGCCTTGGCACTGAGCAGCAGGCTGGGGAAGCTGCAAAATAGTGCCCCCTGGGGGGGTGGGTGGAGATACTCCACAATCATCCTGGCAAGGGGATGGCCAGCCCTCTCCTCCCTCCTGGCCATTGTTCTCCAGAAAATTAAGGCATTCCACAGGGCCCTTTAAGCCTTTTTGGATCTGGTGGGTCCCGAGGCCCGAGCCAGACTACGGCTGGAAGTCTGTTATTATTCACTGAATCTCTCCAGGGTGGCTGGGAACCCGCCTTTTAATTGTCTCATCTCTGTCCATCCTTTTATGGAGAAAGAGACTAAGAGGTGAGAGTAATCAGTTATCTCATTATAGATCAGGGCCTAGAAAAGGAAGCTGCTCGGTCAGGGCCCTCCACCCCATGGAGGGCGGGACCCTCGCTGCGGGAGGCGCGTTTCCTCCAATCTCACCAGGCACATGCCAAACTCATTCCCACCAGCCCGAGGAGGAAGATTGCCCATGGCATTTTCGGTCCCAATGATCATGAGCTGGGGATTGACATATCTGGGAATGGCTGGGGGAGGGGGACAAACGGAAGTCAGAAGAGGCTGATGTGGGGGCTCCAAACCTCATTCTCTCCCTTCCACTGCCCCAGGGAGTACGGAGAACATAGAACTGGAATTTAGCGATGATCTTGTCATCATTCATCCATCCATCCATCCATCCATCTCCGATCCATCCAATGGGCTAGAGAGAAACTGGCACTTTTTTTTTTTTTGAATGAAGCGTATCAGGTTTTTCAAGGCAGCTTCCTTTCTCTTATTTCATTAGATCTTCATAACTGTTTGGTCTCACTTGACAAATGAGGAAACCGAGGCCCGGAAACGGGCAGGGACTTGCTGAAGGGGTGACGGGGAAGAGCGGTTTCCAAGGTGGAGGCTCAGCATGAAGCCTCCAGGTGGAGTCATGCACAAAGGCCTGGACCAAGGGGCATGCGGGGGCTGAAACCCGGTCTGTGCTCTGCTTGCCAAGTGGCAAGGAGCTGGTCTGCTTGGAGAAAGGGGACCTCTTTTCTCTTCTCTTCTCTTTTTTCCCTTCCCCCCACTCCCCTCCCCTTCCCTTCCTTTCCCTTCTCTTCTCTTTTCTTCTTTTAAAGTAGGCTTCCCACCCGGCATGGAGCTCAACGCAGAACTTGAACTCACAACCCTGAGCTGAGATCAAGAGTGGGACGCTTAACCAACTGAGCCACCTGGGTACCCCGGCAGCATTTTTCTTTGCACAAAGTCACCATCATTTTGCCAAGCTAAGACTCCAGTTAAGGAGCCTTTTCGAATTCCCATGAAGAAGCTGTATGGGCTATTGGCAGCTAGAGATCTGAGCTGGAGGAGCCCCGCTGGAGGAGAGGGGGCAGAAGACTGGGCTCTGAGGAAGGTCTGTCCCTCCCGCAGTGCTCAGGGAGGGGCGCGTGACCTATGGCAGCATGGCTTGGCCAGTCCAGGGAAAGCAGACTTCTCTCTCCCTCTAAGCCAGCCGCCAACCTCCTGCCAGATGGGTTGTTTGTACTGGAGCTTCTAGTTGGCCACTCTTTAGGGTCATATGCTCTTTGGGGATTACCAGCTGTTTGGATTACCCTGGTTGGCAATTGTATTTTTTGGTGCTCGGGTTTTGGTTTGATTTGTTTTTTTGATCCACTTTTTGGAAGTAAAATTTATACACAATAAAATGTGCCCATGAATAGGTAGAGTTCCAGGGGTTTTGACAAATGTATACACTCATGTAGCCACCACACCAGTCAAAACGGAGAACATTTCTATTACCCTAGAAAGTTTCCTCCTGCCCTTTGCAGTCTTCCCAACCCTAGCCTGGCCCCAGAAAGCTACCTCTGATCTACTTTCTGTCACTAGTGATTCAATTTCCCTTTTGTAGGATTTCATGTAAATAACATCATCCAGTGTGTACTCTTCTGTGTCTGGATTCCTTTGCTTAGCATAATATTTTTGAGATTGATCCATGTTATTTTATGTAGTTTTGTGGTATTCCATTGCACGGATATACTACAATTTATTTATCTTTAAAAAAGATTATTTATTTATTTATTTATTTATTTATTTATTTACTTGACAGAGAGAGAGAGAGAGAGAGCACAAGCAGGGGGACTGGCAGGCAGAGGGAGAAGGAGAGGCAGACTCCCTGCTGAGCAGAAAGCCTGATGTGGAGCTCAACTCCTGGACCTCGAGATCATGACCTGAGCGGAAGGCAGACACTGAGCCACCCAGGCACCCCTACAATTTATTTTTTTTTTTAAGATTTATATCTTTATTTTAGAGAGGGTGGGAGGAAAGACAGGGGAAGAGGGAGAGAGAGTCTTAAGCAGACTCCACACCGAGCATGGGGCTCAATCTCAGGGTCCTGAGCCGAAACTAAGAGTTGGACGCTGAACTGACTATGCCACAGAGGCGTCCCTATACTACAATTTTTTGATCCTTTTAGGCTTTGGCCTTCATAAGCAAAGCTATTATATATGTTTGTGTACAAGTAGTAGACATATGTTTTCATTTCTCTTGGCTAACAGGAGTGGAATTGCTGGGTCAAAGACAGCAATGTTTGGACTTTTAAGAAATTATCACACCTTTTGTGAAGTGGTTATACCTTTTTACACTTTCACCAGCAAAGTGTGAGAGTTCCAGTTGACCCACATCCTCGCCAACACGAAAGGTATCGTCAACCTTTTTCACTGGGCCATTCTAGCTTATGTTGTGGTGATGTCTCATGGTGGATTTCATTTGGAAGCCTACTTTGGGGACCTACCCTTTACCTCACCTGCCCCTCCCTCTTGACTGTAAGATCTTCTGGAACACAGGCTGACTCACTGGTATCACCTAAGAGCCCAGAAGAGAGCTGGGCCCCAAGGAGGAACAGTGTCAGTACTGGGTAAATGTGGCCAGGAAAAGAGCTAGGATTTTCTGGGGAGACGGGCACCTTTCTGCGCTTCAGTCTCCTCATCTGGCAAATGGGCACCATCCCTTCCCTGCCTGGTCCAGGGGGCAATTTTGAGTTAAGAATTCAATGAGCTGGAAGGGGAGAGATCACCTTAGGGACAACTAGCGGGGGGTTCATGACGAGCCGATGCATGGTAAGCACCTCACAATTGGCTCTCACTTCCTCTCTCCTTATAATGCCCCTTGTGCAAATGTGGAAACTGAGGCTCAGCCAGGCAGAGCAGCACCAGGTCCGTGTGGCTCCAAAACCTGCACTTGCAGCAACAGTCGGAACCGCGGTGCGGCAGTCACCCGGACCTGCCGGGCTGCGCACCCTCCCCGCCCCACCCCCACAACCCTTCCTGCAGCCTGGTCCCTGGGGCTCAACACCACGTCTGTCGCTCCATTAGCCTAAGCGGCCTCTCCGGATCCCATTACTTCACTACTGCTATTATTTATTCATCGGCGGGGTCCTCAGCCTGTGGATGGGCACTTACCTTGATGTCCCTGACAGCGGGTCAGGAGCCCCACTCGGGGCATATTAATCATCAGCCGCGCGGGTGGGGAGCCTGCGTCCTCTGAGAGAGGAGATCGTGTTGCAGACACACAGGGCCTGTCAGCACGCCCATTTCCCATGGAGGAATCCGCCGCCTGGCGTGTCAGCAATGGATGAACCTCAGCATCTGCGCAGGCAGGGAAACTGAGGCTCAGGGATGGGAGGGCCTTGCCCAAGGGTTCCACACCTCCCGGAGGCATCACCTGGGACTCTGTCCGTCTCCAAATGCACAGTGATAATAGCTCCATTTACAGGGGAAGGGCTTTACGGTTTCTGTCTCTTCTCCTACGTGGTGCTGGTAACAACCAGCACCTCATAGATCAATAAGGGCTTTTAATCAGATAGGTAGATAGATAAATGATAGATAATAAGTAGATAGATGATAGATGATAGAGGACATAGATACAGAAATTGAAGCTCACAGAGCTAAGTGACCCGCTGAGTGTCACTGTAAGCTGGGACTGAGACCCTGGCATCCTTACCTGGGTCCAGTGTTCTGGTCTAGGCCAGGAAATGCAGGATGTGTACCTTGGTCCTTCTCTTCCCCTTCTGATCTTCCATGGAAAGGCGGACTCCGGTCGGCTGGGATAGAATCTCCTCCGGAGCTGGGTCTTGCCGCTCCCTGGGAAGCTAGGAAGGGCTCCTGCCCTGCCACAGCTGGGCTTTTGGTCTGTCAGCTCCCGGCTCTCAGGAGGAGGTGGCTTATGGGCTGCTGGCTGGACACCGGGTGGACACACTGGTGTGGAGGCTGGGATTGGAAATGGGCCTGCCTGTCACCAGGAAACACATACATACAGACCGTATTTGCCACTAGAGACAGGGTTGCCTCGGAACGTGTGGCATCGTCAGGGCCATGCCAACCTCAGGGAGCTCTGGGTCCCCTCAGACTTTCAGGGCAGTCTCCCTGAGCCCCTGGTCACAGGAATCTTGCTCCATCTGCATCGCCCTAGCCACGACTGAGAGTCTGGTGACAAAATAGATGGAGTTTGCCTCCAGTCAGCCCATGCCACTGCTCCAGAGTCTTCCATGGCTCCTCATTGGCCTCTAATAAAGGAGCGGTGGGAGGCTGGTAGGTTGAGGCCAGCTTCCACCTCTCCCTCCCACGTATAGGGCAGGAAATCTGGTATTGAGAAGCATTTCAACCTCGAACATTCTTTGAAAAGCCTCTTTAAAAATACATATTTTGCAGAAAATGAAAGCTAGACTCAGAGAAGACAGGTAAGGGACTTAAGACCACACTGCTGGGATGTGTCAGAGCCAGGAGTCATGTCCAGGCGCTTGGGCCCAGACCCTAAGCTCTTAACCCAACTGGTTATGGAGGAAGGTATGTAGAAGAAGGACAGCTATGGCCGGGGTGGCTCCAAGGACAAAGCTAAGAACAAAGGATGGAAGTTACGAGGACGTGGAACTCAGCTCAAGCTAAATAAAACCTCCCATACCATCTGAGCAGACCAGGATAAAATGGGCCGCTTGCAAGGGTGGTGGGAAGGAGCTGCCCATCATGGGGGATGTACAAGTGGATAATTGTCGGCCATCAGCTGTGAGTATCATGGAGAACGTTTGCCCTGACGTCAGTAGACTGCTCGAGCACACCTATCCGGAGGATTTATTCTGTGGCCTTCACTGGGAAGCAGCCGAACTGGCCACAGTCTGGCTTCTAGAATCACCCTACCCACCAGAGGGCCCAGAGCTCCTGCCACCTGCTGCATTGGTTTATGCATTCGTCACTCAACAAATAGCCAGCACACACTGGTGCTCCCTCTTCAGACCTGGGGAGGGAGATTGCTCTGGACATGGCTCCCCTCCCCCTCTGGCCATTGGCCTCCCTCCCTGTCCCCTGGCCAGCAACTACCCATGGACTCAGTAAGTGTCAAAAAAGCAACGACAGAATATTCAGCATGGGGCTGGGCTGTGGAGGACACAGCCCTGAAGCAGTCAGCTGGGAGGGGGCAGGAAAAGGGAAGTGATAGGGGGGTGTCCCTGCACACCAGCCACCTGACTTGAAAGCCAGTTCACCACCATGAGAAGAGCACCACCAGCAGCAGTCAGCACCCACTGTACCCTTTCGTGTGCCACAGATCAGATCACCTCGCGATAACCCCAAGAAATGGGTGCGCCTGTCACTAACCCCGTTTTACAGATGGGAAAACTGAGGCTGTCAGGGGCCCAGATCAGTTCCTAAGGACTGAAGCTAGGATCCAACACCAGGCCGTCGGAGACCAGAGCCTGAACGCCCAGCCACCACCCTAGCTTGCCAGGCAGAGTGAATTGAGGGTGGGGCGTGCAGTGCACAGAAGCGAGGTTGTCCAAGGAGGTCAAGTCCCCTGTGGGGCCAGGGCGCAGGGTCCCCTGGAGCAGGACTTCCCGGGGCCCAGTGCAGCCCATGAGAGCACCACCCACCCTGGAGTGGGAGGATCAGCATCGCCCCTACCAGCTATTTGTGGTCAGAACTTGGATGAATCACCTTGCCTCTCTGAGCCTCACGTTCCTCCTCAGAAAGGAGGTGGACCAGGAATGCCCACCTCCTGGGGACCGTGAGGACAAAATGAGACTGAACGACCGCTTCCTGGCCACGGGAGAGACAGGGAAAGTGTGGCTCCCATTTCAGGTGGGGTCCCCACCTGGGGGCTTCATCTTCTTTGTCCTCCCAGTTCCTGCCCAGCTGAGGGTCCGGGCCCAGGCTGGGCTCAGTGCCTGTGCCTAGGGGGCAGGCAGGGACTGGCTGGTGCATTTGGATGATTTTTACCAGAGTGACTTATTTTCGGCCGATCTAGGTCCGCCCAGCCAGGGGGCAGCATGAGCTGCCTTTCAGTCCAAGCACCCAAAGCAGGTGGCCTGGCTTGTAGGACTGAGGAGATGGCAGCCTGGGCTTGGTGCTGGAGAGGGGCCGCCAGCTTGAACTTGGCACCCTGGCTCCTAGCTGCCCAGACAGGAAAGTCCAGACGGGAACCCTGAGCTCATGGCTTTGAAGCTAAGGATAGAGCTTCTGGGGTCTCTGACTCTTTGTGGATCAATCTCGGGGCTCTGACCGAGGCTTGCTGGGTGGCCTTGCTGAGTCCCTTCCCCTCTCTGGGCGTTCTTTCGTGGTCAGGCATGCGCAGGGCCTCCAACACCTGGTTGCTTTCACGGTAAAGGCTGAAGAGGAGGAGGAAGATGGACATTTGTGCACAACAGGCCCTCAGGAACTCTGCTGGTGATGGAGCTGGCCCAGTTTGGGGTGAAACCTGCAGATACTCCATTTCCTTGGCCTTCGCCACGGGCAGGTGGGCCAGCAACTCAGGCCGTTGTCAGGGGCTCTGGGAGGGTCTAGGAGGGTCCAGTCCTGCCTCATCCTGGCATTCGAGGCCTCTGGCAGTCTGGGCCAAGGCTCCCCCTCCTCTGTCCTTCCTGGGCCACGGCTCAGGGTGCTGCCACGCCTCTGCTGCTTTCCTCACTCGCCCTTGGAAGAGGTGCCCAGGAGGACCCAGGACCATACCAGCCGTGTTCTCATCTGCCTTTGTCTTCTGAGTGGTGCCTCGGTCTTAGCCAGTCTTCCCCAGTTAGGGGGTGAGTTGTTTGGGGCAAGAGGTGAACAGAGGCTGCAGGTCTCAAGGCCTGGGGCCCAGACCCAACCCCTCCCCTCAGCAGCTGCATGAAAATGAGCAAGTCACTCAGCCTCTCTGAGGGTCAGCTCCATCCATAACGTGGGGATTAGCATCTGCTTTGCCCTCTTTTCTGGGCTGTTGTGGGGCTCAAATAAACTAAAGAGGATGGGCCCAACTTGCCCTGGAGTCCCTCAGCTGGGCTCGGTCCGGGAAACAGTGGGGAGCTGGATACAGCTCCTGGCCTCAAAGGGCTCGCTCTGTGTGGGGAAGATGGAGAGCCTGGGGGGGAGGTAGATTAATCTAAGTGAAAGTATCAGGGAAGGCTTCCTGGAAGAGGTGTGAGCAGGACAGGTGGGCAAGGTCATGGTCAGGCATGTGCAGGGCTGGCAGGACTGCAAATGGGAGGGTAACCGTATTCATAGAGTGTCAGCATTGGGACTACACAGTTGTGACCCCCAAACAACAAGTAGCCTAACAAAGCGACCTTGTCCCCACCCTCCCGAAGCTTGCAGTGGCAGACAATCAAATACTCACCACACAATGTAGTTTTATCTGACTTGAGGGAAGAACAATTATCTCGGGAGTTTCCCACCTGACAGGAACTGCACCAAGCACTTGGTATGTATTTCCTCATTTAATCTTGACTCACATAGACACTGTTGGTGTCTTCATCTCTGGAAGAAACCGAGGACCAGAGAGGTGGAGTAACTTGCCCAAGGTCGCACAGCTGGCCGGCTGCAGAGCAGGATTTGAACCCAGGCTCTCTGGCTCTAGAACCTCCACTTACTGTAATCACTAAGCTCTTCCGCCGCTCATGTGCCTCAGAGAGCCTGCTGTGTCCCCCTGTATCTGTGGTTTCTCCTTCCTGCCCCCCTCTTCTGACCACCAGGGTGGCAACAAAGGCAGCTCCTGAACCGCTCAGGGCAGACGCGGCGGGGGGGGGGGAGTGAGGACAAAACAGAGGGGGGAGCAGTGAGGGGTCCCTGAGGACAGCTGCTCCCCGTCTCCCCTGTCCCCAACCCTGTGGGACTCTCAGAGCAAGAGAAGGGGCACTTACCTGCCCCTACCTGGTGGGGGCCCCGAGTTACCCCGCGCCCAGCATCACATGGGGGCAGAGGAACGCCTGTGCGGGGTCCCTCCAGAGCAGCGTGGGGAGTGGCGGGGGGGCCTGGAAGGGCCGCAGGCTCAGCCTGCCTCTGATGTAGTGAGTCTCAGGGGACAGTGGGGGCTGAGGCGTCCCTGGAATGAGGATGTGCCAGAGGGACAGCTGACTGTCCTTGCTTGACATAGAAGCTTCGAGAAACCCACCCCTCACCCCTCCACCCCCAGGCCCTCCGTGGGCTGTGACTCAAAGCCAGGGAAAACGGGAGGATCCTGAATTGCCTTTAGATTACATTTCTGCCTCCCGGAAGGATGGGGGCTTAGAGCAGAAATGAAACTTAGTGACAGAAAAATACAGTTGCTTTTTTGTGCCCTGATTTTACTGACCCAGAATCGCTATGAAGGAGACATTTGGGACACTGGGAATCTGACCTTGGTGGGGAAGTCAGGGAAGGCTTCCTGGAGGAAATGTTGAGTTCTGCGCAGGGCTGAGTTCTGAAGGACGACTAGGAAAAAAAGGGAAGGGAAGCACATTCTAGGCAGGGGGAGCCCAGGTACAAAGGCCCTGTGGCAGGAGGCAGTTTGGTGGGAGGGCGGGAATAAGAGATGCGTCCTCCTACCACATACAAACAACCTGTTCATTCTGCCACAAGCGAGGACTGCTGCCAGTTCAAGCGTGGACCCGAGGGGCTCGGGGCTCTCAGAACACTTCTGTCCTTGGTCTTTCATCTAATGGGACTCGACTCTGTTTTGGCTCACTCCGGACTCCTGACACCTGCACCAGACTCTGAATAAGAGCGGTAAAGGAGGACTCCCAGGCAGCGCCCTTATTGCCCTGCTGGGAAAACCAAGGTCAGGGAAGGCAAAGACGACCCCGCCCTCGGCACGGAACGGCTGCTGTGAGCGGGGACCGTGCCCTAGGGGGACTAGCTTCCTGCCACCAGGGAAGAGGGTGGGACACAGCGGTTCCCCAGCCCTTTACCGGGCCCGAGAGCTTTCTAGTGGTTAGAGTCAGGAGGATCTGGGCAGCGGCGGGGGGGGTGGGGGGTGGGGGGGGAGGTGGGTCAGCTAGCACTCCAAGCCAGCTGGTCACAACCCCACGACCACACAGTGACCACTTTCACTGCCAAGAGGCCTGGAGGGCTGGGTGGCCCAGCCGTGTCTAAGACCAGGCCCTCCAGCAGATCCCCAGCCGAGGCCGGGACCCCGCAGGTCCCAGCGGACTCGGCTCCGTCTGGGTTCCGGAGGGCAAGTGAGATGCTCCAGGTCACCAGGAGGGCACTCAGGAGCCCAGAGCACCCGAACCAACGGCACCACCTCCGTGAGACCAGTCTGGCTGGTGCGCCTGCGCCTGTGCCCTGCTGTGGTCCCGGTGGCCAGGCTGCGGGGAGAGGAGCAGGGCTGGGGACACGCGCAGAGCCCCCGGGGCTTGCCAGGTGATTATGCATTAGGAGCGAATATTAATAAAGGCTCTCGGAAAGGGGTTTTAATTCCAGATCTCACCACCAAATTATTGCACATGAGGGAAATATCAGGCCCCTGAACTGTCTCTATCCCTCGCCCTTCGTCTCTAAGCAATCTGCTGCTTTTATTAATTCTGACTGGATTTTCCCAGGCTGGGGGTGGGGGGAGGCAGCAGGGAAGAAGGTGTAGGGAGATGGGGAGCGTGGTAATTTGGAAGAGATTTTGGGCAGGATGGAAACACACACACATACACCCCGATGCCTTCTACGCTCTGCCACCCACCTCCCTGCACAGCCCTAGAGCGTCCCCACCTTGCTTCCTCCACCTGCTCTTTCCCTCTCCTCCCTCTGTCCCCCCCCCTTTCTGCTCATCCTTCCCTCCTCCAAGAAACACAGTCTGAGTTTCCTTCCCACCTGGGAGGCTCCAACTCCTTGAGTTAGTCAAAATGACACTGAGATTCAACTTCTAGAAGTTCCTCCCCAAAATGAGCCAAGTAAAGGGAATATTGGAAAAAACTTGCTATCCATCAAGAGAGGTTGGTTTGCTCAATGATGGTACAAACATATACTGAAACGCTCTGTATGTAATGAAATAATCTGCAAAGCATATTGTTGAGAGAGAAAAAAAGCGAGGTGCAGAACAGCATGCAGAGGGTGCTACCTTTTGTGGACAGGCACACACACGCACATATTCTTAGATCAGCGTGGAATATGACCTAATTCGTTGGGAGTTCGTTACGGAGACAAGAGGAGATCATGCTTGCAGGAAATGCTTGGTGCAGTGTCTTTTATATAGTAAATGCTCAATTAACGCTTGCTCTTGCTATCATTGGTCATCTGACTCCAAAGTTAATTCCCAGCTTACCTGACACCTCCTGGGAAGGGCATTTGCATGGACAACACTTGAGAAGATCGTGGGTTATAAGAAGGGGAGACCCATTGGGTTTCAGTGGGGCCTCAGGAGGCCTGTGCTGGTCAAGTTCCTCAGGGGCTCCAGCTCTGGCCTTGGACGGTGCCCACGGCTCCAAGCGCCTTGGGAGACAGACAGAGCAGTAGCACAGGGCCTGGAGTGTAGCAGGTGTTTGCAGCAAAAACGGAGGGAAGACCATGTGCGCTATTTATTATTAATGATTTTTCCCAGTCCTGCAAATGAAGGCTTGCTAGGCGGTATGACTCACCTCAGATCCACCTCAACCTGCTAGGGGCTGAGGCTTCTAGACTGAAAGACGCCTTCATCTGGGCTCCGTCCCCTGGAGTCCCTGTCATGTATACACATGAGCCAAAGGTGACCTCTGTGTATTGGCCCAGCCTAGGTTATTCATTTCTTCACTGCAGGCCAAGACCTGCTAGCTCAGAAGCCGGCTGGCACTGATCTCAAATTATTACACATCCAATAGTTTAAAAATAAACCACCTGAGCGGATTTTTAACTATTTCAGACCTGCCTAAATAACTCGACTCACCCCCAACAAAACCTCAACCCACATCCACCGGCCATGGATAGGATGGAGCTCCCTGACCCAGAGACTCCCCACCAAGCTGCAGAGGGACATCATTTAGACGTGGAGGCCCATCCCCACGGGGGGAACTCCCTTGTCGTCTCCTGTGCATGCTGGGCCCCTGGCCATGAGCTCTGGATGGTCTCAGGCTGGGAAAGATTTCCTTTCTCGGGCAACCCTATCCAAGCACCACTCGATAAAGCCTGTGGTGTGTTATTGCCTCTTGTGGTTACACACTTGAGATGCTTAATTTTAAGTGTCAAGTTGACTGGACTAAGGGATGCCCAGGGAGCTGGCGAAGCAGTATTTCTGGGTGCATCTGTGAGGGAGTTTCCAGAAAAGATTAGCATTGGAATCTGTAGATTGGGTGAAGAAGGTGCCTGTATCATGTGGGTGGGCATCAGAGAGTCGGTGGAGGACCTGAAGAGAAAAAAACGTCAGAGAGAATGTGACTTCTCCCTCCCTTCTTCTTGAGCTGGGCCGTCCACCTCTCTTGCCCAGGACACTGAAGTTCCTGGTTGGAGACTTTGAAACTTAAGCCAGCAGCTCCCCCCACCGCACCCCCAGGTTCCCAGGCCTTCAGACACAGACTGAATGATAGCCCCCGCTCTCCTGGTTCTCCAGCTTGCAGACGGTGGATTGTGGGACTTGCCGCCTCCATGACCGTGTGAGCCAGTTCCTATAATAAATGTCTTTTTATATATACCTGTATCTATCCTACTGGTTCTGTTTCTCTGGACAGCCTTGACTAATACAATCTTTTTCCCTTATCAGCCCCGAAGGCTTTCCAACTCCCGACAGTCTCTGTGCCTGAGGCCAGGCTGGAGCCAGGAAAATCCCGATGGGCCTCCCTGCTCATGCTGCCAGGGCTGCCAAGACAGGCATTTATGGGAAGAGAAGAAGCTGGGGGAAAGACAAACTCCAGATCCCCCTGACTTACCACCTGTCCCCGGGGAGAGACGATGACCCCAGTGTGGACAAGCAGTAACTAATGAAGAGGCCCTGGCAGATCTCTGCCATCCTGCTCCCTGGAAGAGAGGAAGGGGGCAGAGACAGGAGGAGAAACCTGTTGGCACAGGGGGAGGACAAGCCGGGTATTCGGAATGTGTGCCGGGGGGACAGGGAAACTGCGGAGCCGAGCAAGAAGCAACAGACCAGCAAACAGCAACCCCAGATGAAAATTGCAAACAATCTGAGTGTCCAACTTCAAAATGTATAGATACATTGTGGCATGGTCACACACTAGCGTACCATACAGCAGCGAAAGTTGAAGGTGCCAGAATCGTACACAACAAATCTAGAAAATAAAATGGCGGGCAAAAGAAGCATGGCGGAAGAATGTGTCTCCGGGATGTAAACACCCAAAGCAGGCAGAGGAAACACAAGGACTTAGGCGAAACCGCAAAGAAAGGGAAGGGGGTGAGAACCCGGCCTGGTGGCCGTGGTCACTTCCGACAGGACTGGCGACGGAGGAGCAGGTGGGGAGGAGCATGCAGGGGCCACTGAAGGTAGGGCTTGTCAAACCCTTGTTAGTGTGCACACAGGTCACCCGGGGGTCCTGTTAGCAAGCAGATTCTCATGCAGAGAGTCTCGGGTAGGGGCTGAGAGTCTACATTTCCTACAAGCTCCCCGGTGGGCCTGATGCTAGTGGCTCAGACCACACTTTGGGCAGTGAGGCTAAGCCAAGATTCTGTAAGGGTCTGGCCCAGGGACGCTAGACCCTGCCATATATCAGAAGCGCTCAGGAGGCTTCTTAGAAGACTGATGCCAGAATGTGAACGGGGGCAGCCACTAGGGAAAACAGCACAGAGTTTCTTCAAAATTAAAAATAGAACTACCCTATGACCTGGCAATCCCCCTTCTGGGTACATATCTAAAGAAAATGAAACCAAGTTCTCGAAGAGATATCTGCATATGTTCATTACAGTATTATTCACAATAGCCAAGATGTGGGAACAACCCAGGTGCTCATTGACGGAAGAGTGGATAAAGAAAATGTGGTCTAGACACACAATGGAATAGTACTCTGGTGCCTTAAAAAAGAAGGAAATCCTGCCGTTTGTGACAACATGGATGAACCTGGGGCATATTATCCTAAGTGAAATAAGCCAGACAGAAAACAAGTAATGTGGGGCGCCTGGGTGGCTCAGTCGTTAAGCATCTGCCTTCGGCTCGGGTCACGATCCCAGGGTCCTGGGATCGAGCCCCACGTCGGGCTCCCTGCTCAGCAGGGAGTCTGCTTCTCCCTCTCCCACTCCCCCTGCTTGTGTTCCCTCTCTCGCTGTGTCTCTCTCTGTGAAATAAATAAACTCTTTAAAAAAAAAAAAAGAAAACAAGTAATGCATGATTTCATTTCCATGTGGAATCTCAAAAAGCCAAACGTCTAGAAATGGAAGGTAGAATGGTGGTTGCCAGAGGCGGGAGGGTGGGGGAAATGGGGGGACATTTGTCTAAGGGGACAGAGTTTTAGTCCTGCAGGATGCATGAGTTCTGGAGATCTCATGTACAGCATGGTGACCGTACTCAATAATTCTGTATAGTATAATTGAAATTTGCTTAGAGAGCAAATCTTAAGCATTCTTGCCTCACACATAAGAAAGGTAACCATGTGAGTGATAGAAGTAATTACGGTAATTACCTCAAATATGATAATCATTTCACTGCCTATATGTACATCCTGTTGTATACCCTAAATATACACAATTTTTTAAAAGTTTTATATATTTATTTGAGAGAGAGAGAGAGAGAGAGGAAGAGCGTGGATGAGCAGGGGGAGGGGCAGAGGGAGAGGGAGAGAGAGCGAATCTCCAGCAGGCTCCCTGCTGAACACAGAGCCCCACATAGGGCTCGATCTCACGACCCTGAGTTCGTGACCTGAGCTGAAACCAAGAGATGGCTGCTCAACCGACTCAGCCACCCAGGTGCCCCTTCAATATATACAATTTTTATTTGCCAATGATATCTCAGTAAAACTGGGGGAGAGAAGCCATGATGCCAGGCCCCCGCCGGACGAGTTAGATGGGCATTTCGGGGGTGGAGCCCAGGCATGGATATCTGTCAAAATCGCCCCACTCTTCCAGCCCTGGATCTAAGTGGCGGCACACAGGCATTCATTTCATTTTCATTCTTTAGGTTTTTCATGTATATTATCTACATTCCTTTGTATGTATGAGGCATACAAAAAATAGATAAAATTTTTAAAAAAAGGGCACCTGGGTGGCTCAGTTGGTTAAGCGACTGCCTTCGGCTCAGGTCATGATCCTGGAGTCCCGGGATCGAGTCCCGCATCGGGTTCCCTGCTCAGCGGGGAGCCTGCTTCTCCCTCTGACCCTCCCCCCTCTCATGTGCTCTCTCTCTTTCTTTCTCTCAAATAAATAAATAAATAAATAAAATCTTTAAAAAAAAAAAACGTGAGGTGAAAAAGCTGAGCTGGGAGATAAAGGGTCAAGAAGGAGAAAGAATAAGGAACTAAAAAGGATTCCGAAAAACATTTTCTTCCATCAACCAGGAAGCCTGCTGGGTTGGTGGTCAGCCGGCCAGCCATCTGTCGGCGCCGGGGTCAGCCAGAGAGCATCACAGTTGTTAAGCGGTGGGTCAGTCCGTCAGCCAGCAAGTCGGTTCGGCTGTCACCGAGTGGGCCTGTCTGCTTTCAGTCAGCTAGTGAATTGGGCTGTTGGTGTGGTGGTAGGTGGGTGAGTCAGTCACTGCTTTAGTCGTTGCTGTCAGGCAGTTAATTCTTACTGAGTCAACCCGACCGTCAATCAGTCCGGGGGTCTGCAGCCCGTTGCCGTGAGGGTTAGTGTGAAAGGCTCGTCAATGCTTGGAGTGGCCGATTGTCAGCATGCCAGTTGGTAAGCCAGTCCATCCGTCAGCGGTCAATCACAATGTCAGTGAGTGAGAGAGTCAGTCAGTCAGACAGTCCTGAGTTAGTCAGTGAGGAAACGTCAGCCAGGCAATCGGGCTGTCACAGATGTTCCCCATGGCAGCCAGTTAGTTGGTGAGACAGACTTTAGTCAGGAATCCCATGCGTCTGTCAGTCAGACTCATCCGATGGTAAGTCTGTCAGTCCTGCATCAGTGGGACAGTCAGTCAGGCTATCCATGAGTCTATCAGGTACTATATCAATCAGTCCATTCATAGGTCAGTCATTGAGTCAGCGAGTCAGGGAGTCAGTGAGATAGTCTTCAGTCACCCAATCCACACTTGGTTCATTCATTCACTATGTCAGTCGGTCACTGCTACAGCCAGCCAACCCCTGTCTGTCAGCCAGCACTCACCGTATCTGTCAGCCAGTTAGTTGGCCAGTTGCTGTGTCAGTCAACAAGATAGTCAGTAGTCAGCCAGCTGGTCCACTCATCTGTCAGTCAGACACTCACTGTGTCTGTCAGTCACTGCATCAGTCAGTCAGTGAGGCGGCCGGTAGGTCAGGCGGCCGCAGGACAGTTCCACCCCTTCACACAGAGCCTGCGCCACTAAAAGACACACGGATTCAGGGAGAAGTCTGAGGCTCTGTTACTGTTATTATCCAAGAAACCTCCCAAGGCTCCGGAAAGTGGAAAATGGAAAAGGCTGTCAATAGACTGCCCTCTCCTTCCATCCTCTCCACCTATCTCTTCATCAGTGAGGTTCCTGCCACAGCGAAGGAGTGCTTCCCGGAGGCCAGAATTGGAGGAGGGGGCAGGTGCTTGGTGAACTGTTCCAGTCAGTCCGGGGCCTACCTGGTCAGTCATCCCTGCTCTGATCTCCGATGTAGGTGGGAGTGGGTGAGCGGGTGTCCTGACCAGGAGCCCCCTGTTCCCTGGCCCGGCTCCTGCCCTTCCCCTGGGGACTCCACGTCCTCTCACCCAGATGTCTGAGCTGCCCCCACTGGACACACAGGGCAGAGGCACCGGCAGGCTGCTACAGGGGCCCTGAGGTGACGTGGATTTTATGTCAGCTCTTGTTTTTATCTGCTATGACTCAAAAGAAGAGGAAAAAAAACCATTGCTGGGTCTATGTTTCATCTCGTGGAAGTTCCACCGTCACAGTCTTGGTCAGCTCTCGCAACGATCTGGCACGGCAGGGTTATCCCCTTTACAGTGAGGACAGGAGGCTGGGAGGAAGCAAGCACTGACCCAGGTCAGTTCCAACCATGTGTGTCTGGCTCAGGTTCCATACTCTTCACCTTGCCAGGTTGCCTCTCCGGTGCTGGCTAGGGGCACTCCGCCCTGGTCATCACTCTCCCCTTGTTTCCAGTGGGGCCAGAGGGGAGATTTTGGAGTCTGTCATTTGTGCTGTCTGCTAGAAGGCAGTTCTGCCCTGGACTTGCACTTGGGACTTGCTGAGCCTGGGGCCAGACTGGGAGAGGTGGTTGGGGTTGGACGGCCGCATTCCTCAGCCCTGGGTCTACAGCAACTGGACTACTTTTGTAAGCTTCTGGATCGGTGGAGCTGGCAGGGAGCTTGGAGCTCATCGCGTCTGCATCCAGTCTCACTGCAAACAGAATCCTTTCTGCAGCTGTACAGTCAGCATCTCATCGGTGCTTACACACTCCCAGTGATATGGAGCTCACTATCTCTCTAAGGGGCCCTTTCCCTTGCGGGACAGCCTCAGTCCTTGGAAAGTCTAGTCCCTCCATGTCTTAAGCCAAAACCCTTGGAACTCAGCTTTGTACGCCGGTGCGCCCACATCAAGCCTCATGTTTCTCAAGAGGGCTGACCCTGCTACCCAGACTTAGGAAAAGACAACAGGATCCCCTGTTTGTTCAAGGCCTCAACTCTTCATAAGGGAAAGAGCGGAACGCTGGAAAATAGTGGGGAGTGCAATGCTCTTGAGTCAGTGTGGTAGCCTGACAGCATTCGTGGCCTTAATTTGCATGCCCGCTCTCCAACACTCACTTGCTCTGGCCAATGTGGGGGGTAGCACATGATACAAATTAAGGAGCTGCTTTGTCTTTCAGACTCCTGCCACCTCTGTGAGAGCAAGCCCAGGCCAACCTGCTGGAGGGATGCGAGAGACCCATGGAGCAGACCCCAGTTGTCTCAGCAGCTGAGGTCATCCTATAGCATCCAGCCCCAGTTGACCCTCCAGCTCACTACTGGGCCCAGCCCATGGCAGCCAAGCCAAGTTCAGATCGGCTGAACTCATAGACTCATGAGACCATGGACTCATGAGAACTAACAGTTCTTATTTTAAGCTACTAGATTCTGGGGTGGTTTGTTACATGGCAATAGCTAACTAATAGCCCATCACAACTGTTCAGGTTGCAGTCTGCCTCACCCACCCTTTCCTGGCACCGTGTCTCCAAAAGAATTACATAAGCTCTACAAGTTCCAATGTCCTCATCTGTTAGGTGGGCTGCCAAACCCTGCTCTTCCTTCTTCAAAGACAGTCAGGAGAGACAGTAGCCATGGAAGTGCATTGCTAAGTGTAAAGAGCCCAGGGAAAAGGCCTGGGCTCGTGAGGGTCCCACGGGCGGCTGCATGTCAGGGCTCAGCTAAGTGGAGGGCACTGCAGTCTATTAACCCAGCTCACCTCCCTCACGAGCCTGGCAGGCTGAGTGATGGCACCAACTGAAGACTTATTTACAAACACAGCCTCCTTGCCTTCACTTCCTTGGTAAGCCCCGTTGGCGGCAAATAAATGAGAATCAATAGGACAGTTATTAAACCATAAATATCCCTCCCCTCGGGCTCACAGAGCTCTGAGCCTCTCAGCTGAGCGGGGGCCGGGTGTGCCTCGCATTGGGCCCGCCTCGGTCCCCAGCCCAGCCAGCCACTCCAGAACGCAGTAAAGACTTCTGTTGCCTCTCTGAGTAGGAAGGAGGCCCGATCTGTGCAGAGCCACATTAAAGGAGCCCTCAAACCACCACATAATATCTACAGTTTAGAGGGGGGACAGCCGTGTGAATAAGGCCCAAACCCCTCTCCTACCTCTGCGAGACTCAGGATGTTTGAGTCAGAAAGGGACTGAGAAATCTTCCATCCCTGCACCTAAATTTCCTGTGCACGAAGGGACAACTCAGCCTCCCAAAGAGGGAGAGACTCATCCAAGGACACATGCCCAGAAAGTGGCAAGATCCAAACTTGAAACCACATGTATGGCCTCTGGTCTGCGCCCTCATCTATGAGGCACAGTGGGTTTAGGCTTGGTAGATGGTAACATCAGGAAGGGACATAGGTTACAAGGCAGCTAATGGGGGCCAGGGAGACAGAAGTGGGTAACACCAGGGCTTTCTCGGGTCCTGAGTGTCCTCCATTTTGATCATCTGTTCTATAGGCCAGGTTACCCAGAAAACTGCTCAGAGAGGTTGGGGGTAGATGAAGGGAAGTGAAGAGGTGTGGGAGAGGAGCTGGGGCTGGTGAACTGGAAAGTTTTATAGTTTGGTGTGAGAGGGAAGAGGACACACACACAGGCACTGGTAGACTTCTTGACTGTGGGCATCAGGGAAGCTTCATGGAGGAGGCTGCCTTTGAGTTGGGCCATGGAGGATGAGCAGGACTTATGTTTACTTATACCCCTTTATATATGAGAAAGGAATGAAGGGCAGTCTAGGAAGAAGGGTCAGAATCAACGAAGGCATCAGTGGTGGTGATAATGAAGGTGATGATGGTGGTGGTGATGATGATGGTGATGATGGTGGTGGTGATGGTGATAATGACGATGATGGGGGTGATGATGGTGACAACAATGATGAAGATGATGGTGGTGATGATGGTGGTGGTGATGGTGATGATGGTGATGATGATAATGATGATGATGGGGGTGATGAGGGTGACAACAATGATGAAGATGATGGAGGTGATGGGGATGATGATGGTGGTCTTGATGAAGGTGAAGACGGTGA
>NW_027397093.1:14094298-14170935 GCF_003265705.2 Callorhinus ursinus | reverse complement strand
GTGACAACAATGATGAAGATGATGGTGGTGATGGGGATGATGGTAGTTAACACTTTTAAAAGGACCTCCTGTGTGTCCTGACCTGTGCTAGGCATTTTACATTCCCCACATCATTAAATGCGCACAGCAACCCTGTTGCCAGCAACCCAGAGCTACCAGGCACTTCTCAAAGGAGAGTGGTGGGTGACTGGTGAGTGTTGGCCGGCTGTTGGAGTCTTAAACATCAGGAATTAGGACTCCATCCTGAGGGCAATGAAGAACTATACAAGGCTTTCGAGCAGGACACCCTCTACTCAGAGCTGGTCCCCATCCCCGTTAGGTTACCAGGCTGTCAGTCAGGGCTGGAGGAACCCAGACGGGCAAGATCCCCATGAACTGAGGCTCAGAGAGATTCTTGGAGTAGGTGGCCTTTTAGAGAATTCAGAATTTCTTTCCCCGGGTGTGGTTCCTCTTGGCAGCTCTAGTTCCCCGAAGAGGCCTTGGTCTCTCCCTCCAGGCTGCGCTGTAGCCCTTAGTGCCTTGGATTTTGCTGGTGAAAGAGAGGATTATTTCACAGCCTCTTGTTCTATGTTCACATTATGGCATCTAGCCACCTACTCTGGGAGCCATCTCCTCCAAGGGGCTTGGAGGTGGGGACACAGCCATGGGTAGAGCCCAGTAAGGAGCCCCTCCTAACCTCTCCAGGCCTAGAAGTGGTCCAGACTCCCAAGGGGCAAGAGCTCTGCACCCTGGCTGCATGTTAGAATCACCTGGGGAACATTGTAAATTACCAATGCCAATACCCCCTCCAGACTAATTCATTAAGCCTTGATCCCCGTGAGCGGGGCCCAGGCATGGATCATAAAGACACACAGTTGAGTCCAGGTGCTTCCATTGGAGAGCCAGGGTTGGAAACCACTGGGAATTGCACCCTGGGCCAACCCTGGATCCCATTTACTTATAGATGCCACCAAGGGACCTCTGGCTCTTGGGGACAGCTGGCATTGTCTGGGCAGGGCCAGCTCAGCCTTGCCTTAATGGTGGCCCTGTAGGAAGGCACCCCTTCCCTCCCAGCTCCTGTCCTTGTAGTGGACAATTCTCTGACGTCCGACTGAGCCCTGAACTGGGCTCAGGCAGAAGGACCCTTCCCAGCTGACCCCTGTCCCTTTCTCTCCATGTATCCTGGGGACGATACTGACTTCCTTTCTCTGCCTGAGTTCCTGGCTGCTCAGTGGTTCCAGGCCTGGGCCCTGTCTGCCTGGTGTCACCCCCGTGTGTGCTGGTCTGCCTCCTCAGGACGGTGGCTGGGTCTCCTGGGTGTAAGCCAGAGGGGAAGAGCACAGAACACCAGGAACGCAAGCCCAGGAGCCAGACGGCAGTGTTCACACCAGGGTCTGCTTCCTGCTAGCAGCATGACCCCCGTTACCACTCTGGGTCTCAGTTCTCTTGCTGGTGAGACAGGGGCCATGGGAGTAATGCTAAAGGTACCTCCCTTTTAAGGATACTCAGACGCCTAGATCGGGTGATCCGTCCCTAGATGAGGGTGACAGTTCCTCAGAAGAGGGGTTGACACATAGCAAGTGCTCAGAGTGAGTGGTTATATTTTTTAACCCTCCCCCACTGTTTTATTATTTTATTTATTTTTTTATTTTTTTACATCCTCATGGGGTACAATAGTTTTTTTTTAATTTTTTATTGTTATGTTAATCACCATACGTGACATCATTAGTTTTGGATGTAGTGTTCCATGATTCATTGTTTGTGCATAACACCCAGTGCTCCATTCAATACGTGCCCTCTTTAATACCCGTCACCAGGCTAACCCATCCCCCCATCCCCCTCCCCTCTAGAACCCTCAGTTTGTTTTTCAGAGTCCATCGTCTCTCATGGTTCGTCTCCCCCTCTGACTTACTCCCCTTCATTCTTCCCCTCCTGCTATCTTCTTCTTCTTTTTTTTTTTTTTGTGAGTGGTTATTTTTGTCTGCATCCTGCCCGTGACCTTCCTTCACACAGATGCATGCCGAAGGTAGATTGCATCAAGTAGGGGTGGCCTCTAGTATGTTTCTCCTGCTCCAGATCTGAACCTTCTTTCTGTATTTGGAGGAGTTCCCACTCCTGGAGGGAAGCAGAGCTTGTAGACTGTTGCAGCTGAATATCCCAGCTTCTCAATTTCCTAGCCTCCCATTAGCAGGGGTCTTCCAATCAGATGCGCATTAGGTGGGCCATGCTGTGCACACGCAGGAGCCTGGGAATGCCATTCTGGTGGTGGGCAGGGGCCACAGGGAGGCACATGAGTGCCGAGGGCCATGCGTGCAGTGGAGAGATCCTGGGCCGGGCCCCGCGGTGCTAAGCAGCTGTGCTGGGGAGCCAAGACTCACGCCCCTGTGGACAGTCACCCCATCTGCTGACACCCCAGGCCACTAGTCTTGGCTTCCAGCAGTTCCAGTAGAATTGCTCAGTGGAAGGCCACTCCAGAGCACTGGCCATAGGTTCCAAGGGGTGTCAGGTGCAAGATCTGACGGAAGTGGGGAGCTTATGGTTAAAACTATCCCAGATTCAGGGAGAAGGCTTTAGCTCATTCTCACCTGCAGACAGAAAGGCCTCAGGAAAAGTCAACCGACCTGGAACTGGGATTCCAGGCCAAATTCTGGGCAGGGGTAATGATAACATGTAATAGCGATTGGCGTCTCCCACATTTATGCCGAACTCTAGATTCTCACCTCTTGATCTCATTTCTGACCATCCTACAGAGGGGCTATGGGGGTTGGAGCTCCCCCAGGCTTTCCCAAGTTCCACAGCAATGAATGATAGAGTCTGGTCTCCAGTGCAGGTTCATGATGTTGAAGATGAAAGGGACTTTTGAGGAAATTGAGACCCAGAAGGGAATAGCCAAGGGAGTCCATCATGAAGAGGCAAATTTTAGACTTGCACTAAAAACAAATGGGAAACAAAATAAGCCTCTCTTATGACCTTGGGATGGAGGGCCCGCCCATGAGAGGGAGTGAGCTCCCTGTTAGTGGAGGTATACTAGAAGAAGTAGGAACCATTGAGTGGGGATGTACGAAGAGGTGAGGATTCCCACACTGACGAGGGGGGCTGCTACTTGCTGGGGGTATATGGCTCATTATAAACGGGGTGGGAGCTCCTCGAAAGGTACTGGTTCTTTTGTGATCTCTGTTGTGCCTCTGCCTTGAGCCCCTGTGCATCTAGAACGGCCCCGATGTCACCTGCGACATGGGAGGTCTCCAGAGGCCTGAAAAGGCAGAAAAGAGCCCCCAACGTCATGATGAGTCCTGTCCCCCTACACACACATTCACATGTACAGATGGAGGACCTGAGGCCCAGAGAAGGGAAGAGAGTGGCCCCAAGCAAACCAGAGCAGAGACAGGATGGGAACCTAAGTCGTTGGCATTCAGGCTGGACGATTGATTCTCAGACGGGGAACCAACAGCAGGGGCATCTTCTGGAAACTTGTTAAAAAGGCAAATTCTCAGGCCCTGCGGACTCTGAAACTCTGGGGGAGGGTCCGCAGTCTGGGTTCCATGAAGCCCTCCAGAAGATTCTAAAATGTGAAACCACTGATCTTAGTGCTTTTTGTGTTTCAGCATTAATTGGCCAGAGGCCCATGGGTGGGACATCCTTTCTGGGGTGTGCCTGGCCTTATCCCACTTTCTAAATCATAAAGGGAACTGTGACCTTTCTTGGTTTATAGGCTACATGTGTTTTATCCAAATAGGGTTAACATCCCAAGCTCAGAGATGTGGAATGACCTGGCAAGGACACACAGCAATGTGGGGGCTAGTCTGGGATTGGCACTCATGGGTCCCAAGTTTTCAGTGTGATTGGATCTCTGGGGCCCGATTTCTTCTGCCCCATCCCACATGACATAACAGGGCCCTCACTCTACCTGCTCAGAGGATGCTAGGCCACAGTGCTCCCTGGCCTGGCCAGCAACAGGCTTTTCTCCAAGAGCCCCTTGGCTGCTCCAGGCAATGCAGGCTAGATTGGTTTATTTATTGCTGTCATTAATTAGTTTTGTTGGGGATGAAAGACAGGTCCCCGGAGAAGACCAGTGCATTAGAGCCCATTATTCCATCATTGCTCTGAACTCGTCGGCAAAAAGCTCAGCCCCTCTCTGCTGTCAGCCCAGCACGATTAATTAGCCCGCAGCCTGAGAGGCGGCCCTCCTGCTCCCCTTAGGCAAGGAGGGCTCTGTTTGGGCATCTAGGGTCCTCCAGGGCTTCTCTTCCCCAAATCTAATGGAGGGGCAGGGGCTGTTGGACAGGTCTTCCCCCGGGCAAGCACAGTTACGGATGCAGGAGGGAGGCAGGGATTCCTGGCCAGGCCGAGCCCTTATCCCAAAGATACGGACATTGAGTGCATTCTATGATGAGTCAGACACTGGGCCAAGTGCTTTAAGCACATTTAATTCTCCAAAATGTCCTGTGAGGCACATTTAAACTTGCCAGATGAAGAAACTGAGGCTCTGCTGGGGGAGTGACTTGTCCAAGGACCACAGCACAAAACTATGGAGGGGGATTTCAGCTTGGGGCTGACTCCCAAGTTCAGGTTGGCCCCTCTGATCAGGGGTTTCTCATTGTGGCTCATGCAGCTGGGGGGCCGGGCCCAACCCTGGAGCTTAAGTGCGGGGGACGTGTGGAATGAAGCACAGAGGATGGATGACATGGTGTGCTTGAAAGGCCTTCGCTGGCATGGAATCAGAAGTGACCTGAGTGACCTTGGGCAGGTCCTTTGTTTCTCCTTCAGTGAAAAGATTGGGTCTAATGACATGAGTCCTTCTCTAAGGAGGCAAATAGCCTCTTGGTTCAGGCAAGGTACCGTTTGGGGTATCACTGATCTCTCTGGGCCTCAGCTTCCTCATCTGAAAAATGAGGATAATAATAATACCAGCCTCCTGGGGTCAATGTAAGGGTTGCATGCGATGTAGCGTGAAGGGGCCTAGCACAGCGTCTGGCCCATCAGAAGGGCTTGGAAAGAGCTTACAGTGATGGGAATGGTTATTGGAAGGAACTTAGTCTCAGGCCAACTCTGCTATGAGCCTCGATCAACTTCAACCAGTAATTGCAGAATTGCTGTGTGCTGCTGGGTTTCTATCACAGCTAATGACCTGGGGAGGGGAAGGCAACAGCAAGGCTCTGGAAGGCCATGCGGCCTTCGGTTTGCTCAGGGCCTGCCCTGTAGACCTAGCTCTGCCTCCATTTTACCGTGTGAACTTCAGCAAGCTGCCCATGTTGCCTTCTCCCCTCCAAGCCTCGGTAACCCCATCTGTCACGTGAGCAGGTGGTCGGGCAAGCAGGGCCCGGCCCCCGCCCCCCGCCCCATCCCCTCCACTTGGGCAGGAGCTGCCTCTCCCGAAGCCCACATGGCTGACTCAGGCTTCACCCAATGGTGGGGGCCAGGCTGCCTGCCCGAGGGTGCTAAGAAGTTAATTAAACCCTCAAGAAGCCATTTGTTAAGAGGGGAGCGATGGTATATTCCATACCAGCCAAAGGTTGGTGCAAAGTAATGAGCCTTTCTTTAGTTGTGAATAATGTGTTCTCTCCCGTCACCAGTCCCCTCCCCCAACTCTGAAGGATGATCCTGGGGAAGCCCATGGCTCATCTTAATGGCCTGGACGCCGAGAAGCTTAGCTGGCTGTCCTCTCTCCAGGAGGCCTCTTTCTACTTTGGCTCCTCTCTGTTTCTGTCCTGCTCATGGTCTCTAGCTCTTCTCCAGGAGGGGTCTAAGGCCAGGAGGACCTCCGTCCCGTCTCAGTTGCTCTCCCCGCTCCCCGTATCTGCTCCTTCCCTCTCCCGCAGCCTCCGAGGAGAAACTGAGGCCACCCTATTGTTCAACCGTACACCCATCCTGTCGGGGAGTCACAGCCCGGCCATGTAGCAGGTTCAGAAAGATCTGGGGAGGTGAGGAAGAAGAGGAAGGGAAGGCGAGGAGGGTCTAGCTGCCACTGGCCTCTGAGGGGAGGCACGCGGCCGGCAGGCAGGAGGCTGTTCAAGGTCAGTTTGGGCCATATCCACTCCAGTTACTGCTAACCCCCCTGCTCTGCATCACCCCCAGGTGCCCACCCTGCAGAGAACAGGTGCACCAGGGAGGCATCCGGGCCAGGCACCAAGCCGTCTGGCCTCGGGGCCCAGAGCCGGGGTGAATAGGGCTGGCTCCTTACTTTCTCTGAGCTTTGTTTCTCCCCGGTTCCTTCTGCAAAAGATGGGCCTGGCTCTGGCCCTGCTTCCCACATGGGCCCTGGGGACAAAAGAGATCTTGGCAGGGTCCCTGAGGAAGATGAAGTTACACCTAGCTCAGCGCTTTTGCCTTGTGCCCCCCACCCCCCCACAGGCACCTCCTCTGGTCATCTCTTATCCTGCTGTCCATCCCGGGCTGCCGTCCATCTGTCTGTCAATCTCTGCGGGCACCCCCTGCCCAATACAGAATTTTGGCATTCACAGGCAGAGCATGGTCGCAGCTGAGAAGTGGGAGCCCTGGGGCCTCCCCCTCACCAGGTGGGGCCTGGCTTTGTCCCACTTTGTGCCAGTACAAAAGGAAACAGGGCACGGGAGGGAAGGGGTCAGGGACCTAGCAGGTGTCTGTCGCTGTCCTGGCAGTCAGCGTGGGGAGTGGTGGGAGGGGCAGGGGCTATTGTCATTCAGCAGCTGAGCGGGGGGGGGGGGGACAAGGCACCTTGATTAGGCCCCCGAGATAATCGCAACCCACCTGGGCTGGCACCCGGAGCCCGCCCTCACAGCCGCCCCTTTGTCCGCCTGGGGAGTCTCCAGCTTCAAAGCCTGAGATTGCACCTGATAGAATGGGCTGAAGCCAGGCGCTGAAAGCCGAGAGCCACATGGAGGGTGGGGGTGGCTTAGGGAGCAGGGGCTCCTAGAGCTGGGTGGGGGACGGGACTCCCTCTAGCCGGGAGAATAGGCCATTCTGGGAGATGGAAGGCCCAGATCCCCTACTTCTCTGGACCAAGTTGTGATCAGGTAGTCAGGAGGTGAGGAGAGGAGAGAAAATGGTGAGAATGTGTGCAGGGGTGTGTGTGTGTGTGTGAGAGTATGAGAGGGTGACCACGTGTGAGTGTGAGAGTGTGTGTGGCTTGCACAGATATTCATGTGTGCACATTGGGACAGGAGAGATGGGCACTTGCATGACCCCCTCAGTTCACCCCTGCAGTCACCCAGGGCCCGGAGGCTGTTGCCCACGTTCAGTGTCTATCTTCTGGAGGGTATTGGGTTGAGGAGCCTGCTTGGTCCTTGAGGGGAGCAGGTCAGCTGTTCCTGGAGCTGACCATCCTCAAGCAATGAGGGTTGGTAATGGTGGGTAAATACCTGGGCATCCTTGCCCGCTGAGGAGGGGAGCAGTTTTGAAGTGTGTGCTATCCAGGCTTCCAGAAGAATCCAAGCAGGGTCAAGCCCCAGGTGCTCCCAGCAGGAACCCACTCGGGAACACACTTTTCATTGCCTTTCCTATCCCCCTGCCTCCCACCTCTCTCCCTCACCAAGTTTCCTGAGATCATCTCGCAAATAAACGACTGGCCTCCAAATTCTTATCTCGGGGCTGCTTGTGTGAGTATCCACATTAGGAGAGGGTGCCATGGGGGTGTGCGGGGTCCTCCTGGTGTGTCCTGCATGGGCTAAGGGGCAGGCAAGGGCCGAGAAACAAGCTATACCCCTTTCCCAAGCACAGAGGGGTCACAGAGTGAGGCCCCGCCCATGCCAGCCTCCGCCAGGCAGCAGGGGGAGGGTGGGAGGGCGGCCCCCTCCTCCCGGGCACGGACATGGAGCCCACACGGAGCCATGCCTGTGCCGACCAGGAACTGGTCCCGGGGGTTGTGGGCCTCATGGTTGGGGGACTTCATGTTCATCTATGTGTGAGTGTGGATGACCATGATTGTGCGTAGACCGGTGTGTCTGTGTACAGGTCCATGTGGGCGGATGCACATGACCCTGATCTCGTGTGTGTGTGTGTGTGTGCGTGTGTGTGTGTGTGTGTGTGGCCATGTGCATTCAGAATCAAGGGGCTTCTGGCTCTGTGAGTCTGGCCAACTGGCCCATCCCGCTGGCTGCCCACAGACCCAGAGGTGGCTGGCGGCAGGGTAGGGCATGCCACCAGAAGGTGGGGGCCAGAGCTGACCCATGGAGGGAGGGCCACTCCAGCCCCCTGGGAAGGACCCAAGTGGGGGATGCCGCAGAGCACCCTCGTGGGAACGCGGCTCCCTGCTCTGCCCTCTGTGTGGGCTGGGCCGCACCCGGGTATATTTACCATCCTGTTGACTGAGGATGGCATCTGTCATGCAGCCCCAGCCCAGGAGCTGCAGAGCCAGGGTTGCTAGGAGAAGCACAATTTTCGTCCCTGCTCGCTGCCTTTCATGTCCCCCCATCCCTTGTCTGTGATGCTCAGCCACGCCAGACGCCCTGATTTCTCTCAAAAAATAAAACAGTGAGCTTGGCTGTGTGTGAGGGGTGGGGGGCTCTTGAGGCTCATGTCAGTGCTGACAAGTGGCCTCTGGAGCCAGGCTCAGGGGTGTCCTGGCATCCCTGGGGTTGACTCCTTTATCCTGGGGAGCACCAGGCTGAAAATACAAATTTCCACTCACACCGGGACCTGTGGAGATCAGTCAGGGCCGGCCCTCGTGTCTTGAGTGGGGAGGGTGAGGCTCCGAGGGGGATGGCCCCTTCACGCAGGCAGCGGAGGGCGGCGGGAACGAGAATGAGAGCTACCGCACTTGCCTTGCTTACCTGCTCGGCCGGATGGGGCCCGGCTGGCCCACTGCTCGGGTGTCCCCACACTCCCCGGGAGCTACACAGAGGGGCAAGCTCCCCACTAAGAGTGGGCCCCCGGGGCCCAATAAAGCTCCAACCAGGGACTCCAGCCCTTCATTCCAGCCATTCCCGCCAAGCCCCGTCGGAACCCCACAGGCTCTGGTCTCAGCAGGATGCCCGTCTTCTCAGACAGGCTCAGCTCAGGCCCGTCATGCCCGCTCCTGTCCCTGCAGGACCGGCTTGAACAGTGTCTCCCCAAAATCCAGGTCCACCCGACACCGGGGACTGTGACCTTATTTAGAAATAGGGTCTTTGCAGATGTAAGCTGTTCAAATGAGGTTATATTGGATTCGGGTGGACCCTGATCCAATGGCTGGTGTCCTTGTAAGAGGGAAGTTTGGACAGAGTGGACACACAGGGAGACACCACGTGACGACAGGGGCAGAGATGGGAGCAATGCATCTATGAGCCAAGGAACGCCAAGGATGCTGGCAGCCAGCAGCAGCTGGAAGAGGCAAGGAAGGACCTTTCCTAGACGCCTTCCCTGGGAGCCTACTGACAGGGCGCTTCGGACGCCAGGATTTCGAACCTCTGGCTTCCAGAGCTGCGGGGGAACACGGTTCTCTTGTTTAGGTCGGTTTGCAGTAAATTGCTTTGGCTGCCCTTCAACGCTCAGGCCTCTTGGCACAACTCATTTCTCTACCCCTGCCGACCTCAGGCGTGCCCGCCCTCAAGCCAGGCCGGCCCCTCACTCCAGACTTGATGTCAAATCCTTTCTGGGCAGTGTCCTTTGCCTTGAACTCCACTTCCGACCTGTCTCAGCCTCATGGCTTGACCCTCACCTTGGGGCCCGGAACTGCTGGGAACACCACCCCCCACCGCCGCCACCACCACCGCCATCTGACAGCTCCCTGTTTGTCCTGCTGTCGCCTCCCCGTCTGGCTGAGTCACACCCAGGCTCCAGAATGCCCCATCTTCTCCAACAGCTGCCCTGCCCCATCAGCTTCCCTGGCCCCGCAGGCTGGGTGGGGCGTCCCTCCTCCGGACGACGCTGGCGAGCACTTGTTCCAGCTTGTCACAGGTGACATCATCACAGCCCACTTCCTTGGGAATCTCTGACACCGGATGGAACTTCCCACGGCCGGAGACCACCCTGTGCTCTCCAGGAAAGTTCATCACCTGAGAGCATGTGGTGATAATCCAGCCTGGCCCTTTTCTTCAGAGATGGGGAAACTGAGGCCCAGAGAGCAGAAGGAACTTGCTCACATTCATACAGCCAACCAGGGCCAAACCTGAGGTTCTTCCTGCTGTTGAAAGAGCACTGGGATTGTCCTTTTGGTGTCCCCTCCTTCCAGGGAGGTAGAAGCCACTCTCTGGGCAACTTAGGATTTACTGACCTTCAGGCCTTTGTTCCTGTTGGAGACACCATGATGTGCTGGTCAGACTGGGTGCGGTATCTCGCCCTCAGCAGGACCAGAGGCTCGTGGGGAGAGGAGTCCTCTCTGGCACAGACTCTGGGTATTCCCTGGGGCCCCTCTAGGGACTAAATGAGGCCCCAAGAGAGCCAGAAACACCTACCTGCTAATTCACACTCATTCCCTTCCCTCTCTTGGACCTCAGCCCCCATTCCGGCCTCTTCCTGGTTGGCTTTGGGGCCTCCCCAGTTCCCCTGGAGCACAGTGGAGGGGCTGGGACTGCAGGTGGATTGGGCCAGGCCTGGGCCAGGTCCACACATTAAGGGGAACCCCTTTTCAATCCTCACAAGTAATCTGTGAGAGACCATAGCCCCATTTTACAAAGAAAGAAACCGAAGCCCGGACTTTATGTCTTCTAGCCACCTGCCAAGTTTCTCTCAAGCTCGCTCTGACGTTGGTGCTGTGAGAGTCATGAAATCAACTGCCCGAGAGGTGATGCCCAGCCGTGTGGTCTGGGACCCCGGCCCGGGTCGTCACACAGCATGGTCAACCACCCCACGGTCATCTAATGTTTCAGAACAGCCAGAGACCCCCAGGCCCAGGCCCAAAGAACACTGGCTAGCTCCCAGCCCTGCTAGACCCTGCACCAGACAAAGGGCCACGGGGAGAAGTCCCCCAGGCCAGCACACAGGTGCTGGAGAGACGTGTCACCCTCTACAGCGCCCAGGCCTCTTGAGGAGCCCATAACTCGCCCCTGTCCCCCTGTGGGAAGGATGGGATGTCCAAGAGATGAAGGGCCTGTCCCACGGTCCACATAGGTGGCTCTGCCGGGTCCGGGAATTGTGCTGATGTCACCACCCTGGAGATATTAAATATTGATAATGCAGTAAATTCTCCCCGCACCTTCTATGCCTCATGTCTTGGTGTGTGCCTAAAGGAAAACAAGCAGGCCGAGGGGGTCTGCCCTCAGGCTGACGGGCCCTCATTCCCCCATCCCCCAGCACTCTGGGAGTCATAGGCTTCTTGTGCTGGAAGGGGCTTAGAGAGATCATCCGGTCCCTCTCTCTAAGGTCGGGCCTAGCCCGAGAGGAGCATTCTCTGCGGAAGGGGAACTCTTTTGGTTAGCACATTACAGTGATCCATCACTCTTCTTCTCAGGAAATTCTTCTTCAAGTCTGACGGCGATCCACATTCAGCAGGACCCTGACGGGTGAGCCTCAGCCTTGCACCTGAACAACCAAGTGACCCCCCAAACCTCATTTCTAAGAAGCAAAGTCCTTGGCAGGACTCAGAGGTCTCCCTCTGCCCGCTTGCTGTGTGACTTTGGGTGAGTTACCCTGTCTCTGACCATCAATGTCCTCATCTATAAAATGGGACAATGATCTCTGCCCACACTACTTCCCAGGACTGTTGGGAGCGGGGCTTCTGTTGCCCCGATGCGCAGCTTAGTAAGTGGAGGGAGGGCTCCTGGACCAGGTGTCCCCTGCCGTAAACAGCTCGATCAAAGCGGAGGATAAATGAGGAAGGGCTTTACAAATGTAAATTGCTTTGTAAATGCAAAGCCTCGTGTAAATGTTAGGGATAATTATATGCTTCAAGAATTAGGATCATCAAACCCTAGCAGGAGGAAGTTTCCTAAATTGTTCTTTCTACCCCCAGTCCTGGAGGCTCGGGTGGGAGTTTGTAGGGAGTGGTGGGGAGCCCCCCAGAATCCGAATCCTGCTTCTCTCCTCCGGCCCCTTCTTTCTCCTCCCTTGGGCTTCATGCCAGGCTCCGGCTCCTGATTAAAAAGGCCCAGGAGCGAGTAGCTTATCAGTTACTTGGAATCAATAGGCGTTTTCTTTACATTTTTCAGTTAAAAGAGCCGACAGAGAAAAGGGAAAAACTCAAGTGCCCTGGCAGTCAGTGGCTGTCTGGGCAAGGGGAAGTGCAGGGTCAGTGGGCTGGGCTGTTTGTCAAGGCCAAGTTCCGCCCGCCCTGTGCTCTCAGTCACTGACAGGCATCCAGAAGAGGAAGGGAAGAAGGCACGGTGCATCGTCCCGTGGCTGCCTCAGACGTTTTGGCTGTGGGCACACTGTCTCCCAGGCCTTCATTTTTCAAGAAATAAGCGGAATTGAACCAGTGCTCCAGGGAGGAGCTCCTGTGGCCGGGGAAGGGTTGATGGGATGGCCATCCACAGTTGTGATCGCACAGCTTCAGAGACCCACAGATGGGGAGGGGACTCGGAGGCTTGTGTGGGGAAAAGGCTCACCCACTGCTCTCAGAGCTGGGGAGAAAACACAAAGAGGAAATGGGCTCAGGAGGCAGCAGGCAGGATCAGAGCAGATATGACGAGGCATTTGTAGGCAGGGTTGGATCGTCAGAAGCCTGATTTCTGGTCCTGAGATATCCAGGCTACTGAGCCCCTTCCGCCCTTGGGGGGTGGGTCTCTGAGCTGCAGGGGGGCAGTCCTTTCCTGCCACGAATCCTGTTATGCCCCTCCCCGCTCCCTGCCCCGCTCTCCCAGCTGCTGGGAGCGTTGGCTGCTAATGCCCCCCACCTCGTCCCACTTCTTCACCCGGGGTCACCCTCAGCGGATGACTGCATTAGGACACAAAAGAATCACCCTTGCCCAAAGGCAGCACCTGGTGGTCCCAAAGACATACCCCTCACCTGATGGGGTAAGGCTGAGGCTAGACCTCAGTTGCCCTTGCACCTTGCCTAGACTTTTCTTCCCGCCCTATCTGCCTCTCTAACTGTCATGGGGCTCACCTGAGAGCATCTCCTAATCTAGCAGGTGCCCAAGAATCCCTGACTCAGGCTCCGCTTGCTTCTGGGAGAACCTGACCCATTCAATGTATTCGTCCGGCAGGCGTTTACTGAGCATCTACTGCATGCTGGGCACTGGGCTGGCCCCTGGAGACACATACATGACCATGACTGACCAGCTGCTAGTCGGGGAGAAAGGCAAGAAACAGGCAAACAAGTAAGTTAGTGGGTTAGATTGGAGTGCTCTGAGGAAAAGGAATGACATGATAGAGGACTACTGTGGATTCAGTGGCCAGGGAAGATCTCTCTGAGGAGGTGACATGTAAGTGTGGGCTGGAGTGCCAAAGAGCCAACCATGGGAAGGCTGGGGTGCAGGGTGGGGGGAGGAATCCAGGCAGGGCCAGGAAGTGCAAAGGCCCCAAGGCTAGAGTGAACCTGGGGGTTTGAGGCCCCCAAAGGCCGGTGTGCCTAGAGCTTAGTGAGTAAGTGGAGGATGAGGGCTGGGAGGCAGGGAGGCCGGGAGGCAGGGAGGCAGGGAGGCAGGGAGGCAGGGAGGCCGGGTGTGTGTGTGTGTGTGTGTGTGTGTGTGTGTGTGGCCTGGTCAGTCATGGCAAAGGCTTTGTTCTAAGGCCAGTGGAGACCTTTGAAAAGTCATGGGCAATAAAGTGACGGAATCAGTTTATATTTGTACAAGAGCACCTTGGTGGTCCCGTGTGGATGGGCGGGTAGGGAGATGGCTATGGGAGCTGTGACTGCCTCTTCCAGTGCCCCGTGCCCCTTCCCACAGCCCACGGGTGATTCCAGCCGCCACTGAGGTGCTGAGGACGAGCCCCTCCAAACGCGGGTACTCTCTGCTTTTCCTCTGGGAAGAGCTCACTCAGCCTGCAAGGGACAGCCTGGGAGGAGGGGCACAGGGAGGTCGGCGCGGCAAGGGGAATGGGAGTCGGTACACAAAGGCCCCAGGCTGCCGTCCTTTGCGGGGAAGCAGTCTGGCCCCCAGCGGTTTCAGTAACTCAGGAAGACCCCTCCTGGAGTGCCTTTTCCCTTCCCTGTCTCTCCTCTGCTCACATGCGCCTCCTGAGATCACCTCCCAATAAGCAGCCTGCAGCCCCCTCGTTGTCGCTCCGCTCCTGAGGGCCTCCAAGTGGGTGTGTCGGGGGAGATGGGGGCGGCCTGGAGCGGGTGATGGCAGGGACCACAGACATCTAGAGCCCGATGCAGGCCGCACCTTGCAGCCGGCCACAGGTCGAGCTAACGCATTGGCTGTAGCGAGGCAGGGAAGGGAGGGGTCAAGGACGGCTCTGAGGACTTCTGCTGGTGGGTTGAGGGTTTCCGGAAATCAAGAAGACTGGGGGAAGAACAGGGGTGTGGAAGGACTCAGAGGTTGGCTAGGCTGAATTAAATTTGCAGCACCTGTGAGACCTCCAAATGGGATTCCTTCCCAGGAGGTGGGTGCACATGTGAGTCTGCAGCTTGGGGCAGAGGTTGGTGCCACAGATATCAACTTGGGTGTCAGCCATCAGTTTAGAGATGGCATTTTAAGCCATGGGCCTGGGTGAGAGCCCAGGAAGAATGAGTAGAGGGGGAAGGAAAGCAGGATGAGCAGAAGAAAAGGGGCACCAACATCTGTCCTACTGAGCCAGGAGGCATAATCCCATGGGACCCTCAGAGCCATCCTTAGAGGCGGGACACAGGCAGGACTGCGGTGTAGAGTTGCTCAGGCCGGGCACTGCACAACTCCAAGGCATGCTATTTACACGGGCTACCATGGGACAGGCAGCCCCTAGAGGTGTTCCAGTTACAATCTTATCACCATGCATGCCTCTTTGGAAGGCCATAGAAAGTATGGGCAGGACCCTACATGAGCCAGAGGGGAGCTTCTGAGAACTTAGTGGAGGAGGAGACAATGGGCAATCAGAGGAGGCTCCCTAGAGGAGGTGGCATTTTCCCTGGGGCTCAAAAATGAGGAGAGTTTCCACCATTTGAATTGGGAGGGAAAGAGACACTTCAGCAGAGGCAACGACACTGGGCAAAGTCCTGGAGGCAGGGAATTACAGGGCGTGGGTGGGAGTTTGGGTGTCTGGAATTGCCAAGGAAATAATAAGGGTTGTGGGAAGACTATTTCCGGCCAAAGGGTGGAGGCCCTTGAACTACAGGCCAAGGAGATGCCCAGAGTCACCTGACTCAGTTAAGGTCACGTGGTGAAGGAGACTCAGAGCCGGGACTTCAACCCTGGGCCAGCCCGTGTGCCCCCACTATGCCATCAAGACGCAGTGACCTTTTGCCTCCGCTGCTCCCATCATCCCCTTTGGCAGCTCCGCAACCCCAGGAGGCGGGGCAGCTGTCTCGTCCAGCCCCCTCCTGGCTCCTAGGGGCGAAGAGGCCTGCTCTGCCTTCATTTCCCCGGGGCAGTGCTTAGAGAGGCCCTGACAGTCCCCCCAAGAGGCCAGGTTATCAAAGGAGGGAGATGGAGCATCACCTCTGAGGGGCAGCAGCCCAGGAATGAGGGGATTAGCCGTCGCCAACTCTCCCCAGGTCAAGGGTCTCTCAGGCATGGGACGTGTGTGTGGTTCGTACCCCTGGGACGAGCCTCTGGGTAACCTGGCGTATAGCACAGAGGATCAAATGGGGATGCTCAGGGACCTGAGAGCGTGCTGGGGTCAGGGGACATCTGCGGACACAGTGAGCTGGGCCTGAAGGTTCCAAAGAAGTCTCCACCATCTACAAGACCACGGAGGGGAGGAGAGGCCAGCAGAGGTTTGCTCCTCTCTCCCTTCCCGCAGCCTTTATTGAAAGCCTGCTGTGTCCTAAGCACCATGCTGGGCCCTGGACATGCGGCAGGTGTGAGGACAAGTGAAGGCGCAGGCTGGGGTGACTGATGCAGTGCAAGAAATTGCCACAGAGCAGGGTGGAGCAAGGACAGGGACCGGGGGACTCAGGGTGCGACACCTAAATAGATCCCGGAAAACAGGAGGCCTCCTGGAGAAAGTGACACTTAGCGTGAACATGAAGGGAGGAAGGCGGGGCGTGGGTCTCAACCCAGAGGCAAAAGACGCTGTCCAGTCTGCAAACTGCCACATCTGCAAAGACAGGGCTTTGGCTAAAGGGGGGCTGGGGGCTATCTGTCACCAGCTCTCGTCACTCTGGAGAAAAAGGCTTTTCCACTGAGGGAGTCTGTCTTGGAGTGCTCACCTCAAACCCTGGCCGAAGCCGCTCTGTGTGAGGCTCTGTGGACACAGAGCTACCCGGCTCCCAGCCCGGCTCTCCAGGTGTCAATGGCCCCTCGGGGAAGCCAGGCAAGGGCCAGCCTAGTTGCTTCTGGGAGGTGAATCATGCAAGCGCTCCCAGGGGAGATGGTGCTCGGGATGGGTCTGCACATACATGCAGGAGGAGATGGGCGTGGAGGGGAAGGGTGCTCCAGGAGGACGGAACTGCCGGAGCAAAAGCCAGGTTTGGTACATGCTTGGTCACCAGAAGGGCGCTGGCCATCAGGGAACCTGGAGAAGCCGTGCCTTCATCTACTCGACGCGGGAACTCTGAGTAGGTATCATGTGCCCGGGGCCCCTCCGACGTACTGGGGTACAGATGGTGAGGCACCTGCTCTGCCCTCCAAAGGTTCTCTCCATCCAGTGGAGGAAGCCATGGGACCCACCACACCTGGCACACAGTGGGTGCTCAGCGAACATTGGCTGCTGGACAAGGGCAGAGAAATAGGCTGCAATTAACTTTACGGAGGCCCAGAGAGGAAGGGGAGGCCCCAGCAGGCTGGGGAAACCTGGGGAGCCTTCCCGGGGGAGGCAAGTCTGGAGCTGAGCTTGGAGGGACTCAGACAAATGAGGTCTGGGGAGGGGAGCAGGAAGTAGCTTCTGCTCGGATGTTCCCAGGTGTGAGAGAACAGCCCCGATATTGCAGACCTGGGAGGGCAGGAGCCACGCGAGTGTGTGAGAGCATGTGAGTGGGTGAGTTCGTGTGTAGGAGTGCTCATAAGCATGAAATGGAGTGTATGAGAGCTAATGTAAGTACGTGTGTTCAGGGCGGTGTGATTGTGTGCAAATGTGAAGAACGGCAAGTGAGTGTGAGTTAATGTGTGTGTGAGAGCTGAGAGCTAGCATGAGCTTGTGTGTGAGGGTGGGCTGTGGGAGTGAGTGTGAGTGTGAGTGTGTGTGCCCGCCACACAGATACCAGGGCCATGACTGTGCTTGTGTTTGCAATGGCTGGGATTTGCTGGATTTCAGCCAGGCGGTCAATCCTCCATCCGACATAAAGAAAATGAATTTCGTACCCTGGGGACACTGCGTCCAAACCCGAGGGACACGCACACGGCGTGGTCAGTGGGCACAGGCAGCCGACAGGAGGCCCCTGCTCAGGGTTGGAGTCCCCACCTCATTCTCAGAGGACCAGGACTTTGCCCGGAGAGAGGATCAGGTCTTACGCTGCCCATTTCCCCCTGGGGTGGGGTGGGGTGGGTGCTGGCTGAGGACAGGGGGAGGCGGCCCTGTGTCCCCGGGCCCCGCCTCTCTACCAACCTCCTGACACCCGCACAGAGCAGAAGTCCTCACCTCCTCCAGCCCACAGAGGAGCGGGATGCCCCAAATTAAACCACTTGAGGGCAGGTGGTAATGGGAGAGTTTGATGGGTCGGGCCTGGTGTGGCCTGCTAAGCAGCCATCCAGGTTCCTGGGGAAGGTGGCTGTGTGTGAACGTGTTCACAGACCTGATTGTGGGGTTGCCCAGCCCTGGGCTCTGCTCCTACTCTCCACAGAGGCCCAAGGCTGCCAAGTCCCTACCGCAAGTCCCCCGTGGTCAGGTCTGCTCCTTCTAACCTGGAGACTAGCCACCCCTCCGTCACCCTGCACTGAGAGCCACCGACTCCCAACCCCAGACGCCTGGCCCCGCATGCGACCTTCTTCCTTGCCCTTGAGCAAAAGCCTGGCTGAAGCCCCTGCCCACCAGGGCTCCCGCCGTCAGGCCCAGGGTCTCTCTCCAAGGGCTCTTCCCTCCTGGAACAGTGCCATGGATAAGGGGTGTGTTTGGGGAGCCTGGGGGACTCTGTGCAGGGGTGCCCTGTGAAAAACCCAAGATGAAAATACAAGTGACTACAGCAAAGATGTTCTTTTCAACAAAGGGCGTTGGAACCCTAGACACCCACATGTGAAGAGGGATTCCGACACAGCCCTTACAGGCTTCACGCAAATTATCACCACGTAGATCACAGAGCTAACTGTAAAATGCAAAATTTTAAGACTCCTAGACGAGAACAAGGGAGAAAAATCTAGATGACCTTGGGTGTGGCGATGACTTTTGAGATCCCACACCAAAGGCACCATCCATGAAAAGAATGATTGATAAGCTGGACTTCATTGAAATTAAAAGCTTCAGCTCTGGGCGCCTGGGTGGCTCAGTTGGTTAAGCGACTGCCTTCGGCTCAGGTCATGATCCTGGAGTCCCGGGATCGAGTCCCGCAGCGGGCTCCCTGCTCGGCAGGGAGTCTGCTTTGCCCTCTGACCCTCCCCCCTCTCATGTGCTCTCTTTCTCTCAAATAAATGAATAAAATCTTTTTTAAAAAATAAATAAATAAAAGCTTCAGCTCTGGGAAAGGCACTGTCAAGGGAATGAGAGGACAAGCCACAGACCAGGAAAATATATTTGCAAAAGACACATCGGATCAAGGGTCATTATCCAAAATACTCAAATAATTTTTAGAACTCAACAGGGAGAAAACAACCTGATTTGAAAAGGGGCAAAAGACCTGAACAGACACCTCACCAGATGAGAAATATAGATGGCAAGTAAACGTTTGAAAAGACGTTCAGCATCCTATGTCTTTACAGAATTGCCAATTAAAACGAGATACCACTAGACACCTATTAGAACAGCCCAAATGCGAAACACTGACAACACCGGGTGAGGGTGTGGAGCAACAAGGAACTCTCATTCACTGCTGGTGGGCATGCAGAACAGCACAGCCTCTTGGGAGGACGCCTTGGTGGTTTCTTACAAAACTGAGCACACTCTCACCATATAATCCAGCAACTGTGCTCCTTGGTGTTTACCCAAAGGAGCTGAAAACGTGTTGTCTACACAAAAACCTGCACACGGATGTTCCTAGCAGCTTCATTCATCGTTGCCAAAAACTGAAAGCAACCAAGATGTCCTTCAGTAGATAAATGGATAGATAAACTGGGGTTCATCCAGAAATGGGATGTTATTCAGTGTTAAAAAGAAATGAGCTACAAGCCATGAAGAGATGTGGAGGAAACTGGCAGGCATATTACTAAGTGAAAGAAGCCAGGCTGAAAAAACTACATACTGTATGATCCTAACTGTATGGCATTCTAGAAAAAGCAAACTGTGGAGATAGTAAAAGGATCAGTGGTTGCCAGGAATTGGGGGAAAGGGTGGGGCAGGAAGGGAGGGTTAAATAGGCAGAGCACAGAGGGCAGTGAAAATAATTCTGTCGGACACTATAATAGTGCATACACGTCATTATACATTTGTCAAAACCCCTAGGATATACAACACCAAGAGCAAATCCTAGTGTAAACCATGCCCTTTGGCCTCATTGATTGTAACAATGTACCACTCTGGTGTGGGATTTTGATAGTGGGGGAGGCTGGGGGTGAGCAAGGGATGTATGGGAAATGTCTATACTTTCATTCAATTTTGCCGTGAAGTTAAAACTGCTCTAAAAAGTAAAGTCTATGTTTTTAGAGATACGTAAATGATGAATACTTAAATTTCATTCCTGTTCTGATCGTAAATCCATGCAACACGACCCCGCTTACATTGCCACTAACTGATCACTGGGACTCTGTTCTTATTATTGTTCAGTGTGGCTATTATTATTATTATTATTATTATTATTATTATCAGTCATGGAGCGAGCATCAGTCAGACCCCGTGCACTTGATCCTGATGATCTCACTTGACCCCATGACAACCCCGAGGTGGGAACTGGTGTCCAGTTTACAGACAAACAACCGAGGCCCAGAGAGGTGAGCCCACTTGCCCATCACACAGGTGATGGGTGATGAAGCCAGGTTTCGAGCCAAGGTCCGATAGGGTCCTGAGCCCAAGCTCTTCATGTCCTGCAAACAGAGTGGTAACAACTCATACCGATTACCTCTGCCTTTTTCCATCATTCTCTTGTTTTCATCGTTCATGATCTGTATGTGGGAAGCTAACCAGAGAGGTGAGGCTCTCTGCCCACATTGGTTCCTTTGCAATCACACACTAGTTTCTGGGGCTGTCTCCCCAGTCTGAAGTCTCGGAGCCGAAGGAAAATGTCAAGAATATTAAATTTGTAATTGAGTAAAACCTGAGGAGAATCATTAAATCACGATTTAATATTTCCCAAATGGTTCATCGACATTTTGAAGATGTGTCGAACTCTCTGGCTTTGCGCACCCTGACAGTGCAGATGAGCAAGTCAGATGCTAGTTCTGGAGGCCGGCTGGAAAGCAGACTGCCAGGCACCGTCATGCCAGCAGCGTGGACATGAACCCAGGGCCACAGCCCTCAACGTCACAGTGCCCTTTCAAAGTCATTCTGCCAGTGAGGCCTGAGTGAGACCTGGTGGTCCAGGCGTGTTACGTAAACCTATATAACTATCAATGCACAAGGACCCCTGACTTCTGTTGGATGCCAAGTCATTGCCAGCTATGAAGTTCCAGATGCTTTATCCCTGTAAAAATGGGCTTGAAAAACGTGTGCCTTCCTAGCACCCAGCTCTTGGCTTCTAAATACCATTTTCCAACGAAAGGGACCAGGGTCCTTGGAGAAAGGACGGATTCTAGGGCTGGGAGGAGAAAATACAAGACAATCCCAGAGCACTGTGGTCTCAGAAAATGAGGTAGTGCTAAAAACAACAACAACAACAACAACCCAACAAAAGCCACATGATACGCTTATATCCAAACCAATTACGGGGGCCATGTGAAGACAGCAGAAGAGTCTGCCTACAAGAGCTTCCAATGGCCGAAGCTGGAACGATTTGAGCAATATGATAAATAACAAGAATATTGAATTCCAACTAATAGAGTAGAAGGAATGGGGGAAGCAGAAAATCACCGTTGGAACACCAGGGTAGGAATTGCCATGGGCTGGATCCACCTATGACTGCTGGAACTAGGGGGCGAAACTTTAAGGGGAAATAGGACGCTTGCATAGCTTCAAACTATCTCCCTTCCCAATTTATTAATTACTAGGCTGGTTTTCACATTTGTCCACAAATTCACAGATTTCCAGGGGGTGGAGTTTAATTCCTCTCTTCTGGAGTATGGGCTGGCTTTGGCCAACTTGTTCCTAAGAATAGAGTATGGAGAGGGGAAAAATAGTGACTGTGTAGTGAAGGAACCTGGCAGACGCCACCTTAACCTGTGATCAAGGTCAAGAGCGCCAGAGAAGTCCTGAGGATGTCATGTACCCCAATGGCATGTCATGAAAATCCACGGCTTTTCACCAATAGAGAAGCTGGTGAAAATTGAAGGTTAGCTGCTGTCGGCTCTGTTAGCATAGGGAGAGCTGGGTAAAGGGTCCGTGGGAGCTCTCTGTGCTTAGAACTCTACTGTGAACTTAAAATGAGCTAGAAATAAAATGTTGTTTTAAAAAACACGTGTCTTGTTTTGGTTTCAGGATCCCCAAAACGTGGCATGTGAAAATATTGGCCTTAAATTCGGCTGTTTTGAAAGCCACAAATCCAACCTTTTGTTCCCTCTGCAATTTAGGTACCGCATACAAAGACACACATATTAACGACATATTCGCCCAAATGGGATTGTGCAGGAGGCACTGTTTTACAGCCCTGCTGTATTAATAACAATCCACTGGGAGAGATCTATAAGGTGTATCACAAATGCGTGCCAGGAACTATAGTTGGGAGGGGGTCTCCTAGACCTGGAGTCTTTTCCCGTGCCCTGGGGACGTGCCGTGACTTTCTTTCCTCCCCCAGCGTTGCCCTAGTCCCTGTAACAGAGGGCTAGAAGTCCCCCTGGGATCTCAGCACCCCGTAACACAGGACGACACCCGGGAGATGCTGTCTGGAGCTGTCCTAGGGCCTCCAAGCCCGTTTCTGCAGCTGTGAAATGGGGAAGATTCCTGGCTGTGCCTTCTGTGCCCAGGGCTCCAGGGGCATTCAGAGGAGTGTTGGGGAGCACCGCATTAACTCGTCATCTGAGCACTGGGGTTCCAGTCCCAGTCTGTCCCTTCTTCCTGCCCGGGCAACCTCGGGCAAGCAATTTCACCTCCCTGGGCCTGTTTCTTCACCTACAAATGGGCCTGATGTCAATACCAGCCTCACGGTGCTGGCGTGGGGAGTGAACAAGAGCTTCTGTGTGAGGGGCACAGGGCACGGGGCCCAGGCCAGGCTCCGTTGGTGACAGCTGCGGTGATAGCTACTTTGGGTGTTAACCAAACGCACGGGGAGGAGGCCTGGGGGTGGCTCCAGATGCCAGTGGTGGCACGCAGCCCTTCCTTCTCCTTGGAAGCAGCCCCAGTCAGAACAGCCTGTAGTCCCCTGACTCTGATGGCCAGCCCCCAGATGTCTAGCGTCGCCTGGCCCGAGCCCCAGCTCCCGTGGGCATCGCCAAGCCACCGGCCGGGGCAGAACCTCGGCCAGCAAGAGAGCAGGGCCGTGGGGGCCGTGCTGCCCGAGGGCCGGGGGTGGTGTGGGGGGCCAGGGCCCTCCTCCAGCCTCCTTCAGCCTCCCTGGAGATGTCACAGGCTTAGCAGGGGCTGCTTGACACATGTCGGATAAAATAAGAAAAAATAAATAACAATGTTTATAAGAAGATTAGCAAGAAGGCGGCAAAATTTCTCTAGGGAGTCTCCTTGGCTGCATCTGGGAGTGACAGCTCCCATTGCCTTATCAGAGACGTAATGAGTTGCTAGGATTTGGGGTCATTAAAAATGCTCCCCGGCTGGGCCCCCTCCCTCTCCCGTCGCCTTTGATGGTGGGAGTCAGGGGGCCTGGTGGCGGCACGGGCCCCCTGCCCCCACTGTGCTGTCTGCCCCTCGCTGTCCCATTTGCCAGGGGGACAGAGGTGAGATGGTGGGGCCCAACTTGGCGGAAGTAATGCAACACGACGGCCCAATTTGTGCCCGCGGCCCCTCGGGCAGAGGACCCGTCTCCCCGGTACAGATTAGACTCTGTTTCATCTCAGCTGCCTTCAGAGACAAAAGAGGGGCTCTGTGTAGACACATGTACATGAAGAGCTGTCCACAGCTCCAGACTGCCCCGGGGAGGGAGCCCCGTCGGCCATCTAACACCCCACTTTGCACACGGGGAAACTGACTTCCCGGGAGGGGCAGAGGTCAGAGGTGGCCGCGTAGTGGCGGCAGAGCGAGGCTTTGAGCTCGGGTGTCCAGACTCCCAGACGGAAGTTGGGTGTGTTTAGCAGGCTACTGCATTTTTGTAGAGGGAACAGAGCGGAGGAAAATTCAGTTCCTTGAGAAAAGAACGTGCAGCCGTCTCCCACACCCTGCAAGTCACTGGGAGAGACACAGGGAGCTCAGAAACCAGGGAGACACAAGTCTGGGCCCCCAGCCCAGCAGGAAGGATGGGTGCTGAAGCCAGTGTGCACAGGCCAGCATCTGCCCCCCCACGCACCCATTCCGAAATCCCTGTCAGGCTGCAGAGAAAGGGCTCGCGCCTTCAATCACGTCCCTCTTTGTCAGAAGCTTATCTTCAAGTTGCTCAAAGCACTTGTAGTGTATTGATTTTCTCAACCACTCACTGGCTCCACTTCCCTTGAGGGATGGGGGGCTTGAAAGAGGAAGGATTACCCTATGTCTCAGTTCAGGAAACTGAGGCTGGGAGCAGCCCACTCATGCTGTTACTGGCCCATGTGGTACCTTTGAACTCTAAGCAGATACAGCTGCATGCTGAAGAGTGTGACTTGGTGAGCAGAGTGAAGCTGGATCCCAGCCCCATAATCACTCCTTTAGCCAGGCACCCTTGTGCAGTGAATAACCCGCCCAACTGCATGCGGCAGCCCTGCTATCACATTTAACTGCCGAGGATGGCCCTGAGGTCTCTCTCAACTAGACCTCTGGCAAAATGGTAAAGCCAGGAAGGTCCTCCCTATTCTGGAGAGAGCCTCTGCCCCAGATCTGCCGACCTTCCTCTCTCAGCCTTTGTGGCTACAGCTTCTAGCTGTTTCAGTGGGTGCGGATCTGAAATCATTGGGGGGCTTTATCCCAACCCTTCCTTCCAGAGTGGGGGTGATGAGAAGCAGACCAGAAGAGGGAGTGCATCACCCTCCCCAACGGAGCCCCAGTCCAAGCGCTGTTCTTCCTGCTGCTCCTCATGTGATCTCCTCATGGGCACTGGCCAGATGCAACTTTCCTCAGCAGAAATCTGTCCGTTTGGCCGTCTTCTGGTCTAGTTCCAGAGCCTCAGGGGTTCTCTGCTTACCTTAGCTCAGCCCGAGGCATTGGGGGTCCAGGGCGCTCCCAGAGAATCAAACTTGGTGGTAAGTTGTGGGGAGAGGGGGCACCTCCGGCATTGCACAGCCCAGTGGACTGGTCACATCCCAGCTCAGGACTGGGGTCTCTCCCAGTTGCAGCATGCTCCATCACGGGCCCGGCTGGGACAGCCAGCACAACGGTGGCACCTGGCGAGGCCACAGAATTCCTAAGACTGTGAATTCCAGGGCCAACGGATGGGGCTTTCCCTCTGCGGCTGTGGCTGGCAACCTGGATCTCTGGCGGCCTGGGACAGCTGGCTGGGCCCTCAGCCCTGGGGCTGGGCCCGGTGCCTGCTCTCCATCAGCCAGGAGGGGTTTCGGGGCCACCCTCGACCAGCAGTAACAGAAAAGTACCCATTTGCTCATAATTTACATTTGAAAGATCCAGTTGATTCAAGGCTGCCCTGTAAAGCTGCCTCTCGCTCTTGCTGGCATCCTCACACTAAAGCGGGAGGTCCTGATAATAACAGTAATAATTAGTGACTAGTGTTTACAAGGCACTTGCTATGTACCTGGTGCTATGCTGAGTGCTCGAGCTATAGGATCCTTGTTATTCCTCCAGCAACACCGAGAGGCAGGGACTACTCTTACTTCCATTCTTCAGATGGGAAAACGGAGGCTCTGAGACACTGCCCTTGCCTATGCTCACGTGACTGCTGGGGATTTGAACCCGGGCATATCTGACCTCAGGCCCTGTCAGTGACTGGGTAGAGTCCAGCCCACCCCGGGAACCATCCCTGACCTGCTGCCCATGAGTGAGTGCTGCACCTGGAACAGTCCTGTGGGTCTGGATGGAAGGGCAGGTGTGAGCCGCAAGCCTGGCTCACCTTGTGGTTCTCTGGGCAGCACCTGAGTCCCGGGAGCCCCTGCGCGGTGGAGGCCCTCCCTTCTCCACCACCTCTCCCTCCAGGAGCTCCTGGAATACCATCTCCCCCACCTTCTTCCCCCAGCACGTGATGAGGTTTCGGGATCACCTCTTGGAGGCCAGCTGACAAGTTCCTGTTCTCAGTTTGGGGATCCGAGGCTCAATAGCTTCACAAAACAACATGGCCACATCCAAGCCGCTTCTGTCCTGTCGGGTAGGGGTGTGCAAAAGGCCTGGGCTTCACCACCTTCCCCTCCCACCCCTAATTGAGCCTCAAAGCACTTTCTTCCTTCAGGCCTCCTCAGAAATTGCTTGTTCTGGTTTACATGGGGAAACTGAGGCCGCTCTCCTTGCGGCCCAGTGCCTCCTCCCCTCCATCCCAGAGAGCCCCCCAATCTCTGTGGTCTGGGGAGGGGAGAGAGGAAATAGAGCTGGGGAGCATTTGTTTCTTCTCAACAAAGCAACTCATTTCTTTAGGCAAATGAGCTGGGGAGGGAAGGACACCGCTGGAGCCCAGCAGTGATTAATTAGAAAGGAAATGAGCGGCCGGCATGAAGGGGGCAGGGGTGAGGCAGCAGGAGCGGGTGCGCTCAGGGCTGGCAGGCTGTGGAGCTGAGCTCGGAGCGGCACTGGCTATGCCTGGCGTGGGCCCGGATGGGGAGAAAGAGGGCACCCTGCCTGGCCTTGGGGAGCTTAACAGCTATGCTGGTGAGGTGAGACAGGGGCACACAGAAGTGAGGTCGAAAAGACACAGGAGGTCAGTCAGGAAACCAGGGAATCGCTGTCTGTCTCCCCCTGAGGCACGAGTCAACCCAGGGGTGTCCCTTCCAGCCCCCCCTGGCTGCCCACCCCCCCGTGCTCAGGCCACCCTGCATCTCCCTGGGTGCTATCGCATCTGGGCCATTCCCTCACCTCCATATCTGGCTTTGCCCCATTCGAAGCTGTCAGACTAGTCTAACCTGTGCCCCAGTCCCTCATGGCTACATCTACTGACAGATCATGCTAGAAGGATAATGGACACAGGGCTCAGCAGGATGAAGTAAGCACACGGGACAGACACCTGTTGAAGCAGTGGCGTTCTCGTGGGCAAAGATAAATGCCTTGGCTCTTCGCAAGCCCCGTGAGGGGTTTGACCAGGGTTTTGGGTGCTGCTCTCAGTTCCGACCTTGCTTGGGTCCATGTCACAAATGCCACAGCAGAGGGACACTTGAGTTTAATACCTCAGACCTAGATCAGGGGCCAGAGACTGTGACTTGTCCCCAGCTGTGACTTGTCCCCAGCCACGCCCATGGGGGGTAAGGATGGGGCTAGATTTGACCTCCTGATTCCTGCCAGGGCTCTTGGCAGATCCTCTTAGAGCGCCCCCTTCAGCACATGGTGACAGCCCACGGAATTCTCAACCCCTCTCCCCTTGGGGCCACCTTCCTCCCCCGTGGCTATGGCGTCTAATGGGTGTTCGCCGAGAGTGTCCCCTACAGGACGGCCCTTTGACTCCAACTCAGATTTCCATCCCTCCCTCCCTAGTGGGTTTCTTCTGAGTTCTCTGTGGCGCCCTGGCCCTTTGGGGTTAAATCCAGCACCTCCTCCTTCCTTCCCCACTAATGACACGCTTGCCTCTCCACGTGATGGGACGCTGGCTAAGAATAGAGTTTGCTGCTCTCGGGCTCCGCTCAGCAAAGCTGCCACGACACAGGGTTTCCTATGTCTGCCGTGCCATGGGGCTCCAGGCCCGGGACCCCGAGTAGGCCGGGTGGCTGACGGCCAGCACCCTGCTAGCCTCTCTCCGAGGCCCAAACAGGGTCCAAGAGGAGGAGCCCAGGGACGCTCACTGCCCAGGAAAGGCCCGTGGCTCCCACTGTCTCCCAGGTACTGTTGAGCGGCCCCCGGGCGTGTGAGTCCCGTCTGATACCCTCATCCACCAGATCTTCACCCAACCCATTTCACAGCGGAGTGACTGAGTCAGACAGGGGAGGTGGCTTGTCTGAGGTGCCACAGCTTCTAAGTGCAGGAGCCCAGATCTGACCCCAGGGATGTGCAGGCAACACCCCTAGGATGACAGGGGATCAGTGTCACCAGGAGACACTGCCTGGCTCACCCTAGCCCCAGCTCCTGACTCCAAACAGAGAACAGGCTTGACACCACCAGCAGAGAAACGGTGCCCGAGACGAGGCTAATTAGCATGGTGGCGGTGGCTGGTGACATGTGCTAGAGGCAGTCAGGAGCACGAGGAATAGTGACAGAATGCCCTGGGTTCGAACCCCGGCTCCACCCACTTACAGCCCTTGGACCTCGGGAGCGTTGTGCTAACCACTCTACGCCTCAGTGTACTCATCTATAAAATGGAAACATCATAGGTTGTAAGTATTAACAGGGTGATCACCCTTAAAAGGTCTAGAACTGTACCTGGTCTATAGTGAGAACCCCAGGACTGCTTTTGCTCTAGCACGGCTTCCTGGGCAGGATGAAGGCACGGGATGCAAGGTCGCTGTGTCCTTGTGGTGTACAGAGAGGGGGCTTTGCCATGAGCAAAAGAGCCTCCTTCCCTGAGCTTCCTGGTCACCTGGGCAGAACCAGCCTGCAGTGTATGTATGTGTACGGGTGTATGTGCATGTGTGTGTGCCTATAAACATGTTGGACAGTTAGATTTCTAGACTCGGAAGCGAGCCACGGGTCATATTTTATCCCCCACCCCTCCCACACCCAGTTCTGAAATCGCCTCCACAATGTCACAGACCTCTGCTTCCCCAGGCCTTGCCCACCTGCCTCCTGTGACAAGAAATGCATTTTCTCCAGAGGCAGCTTGTCACCTTGTGAGAAGTTCTATCAGAATTGCTTCCCTATGCCCGCCCCTCCTCCCCTTCACCAAGGGGGCCCCCAAGTCAAACACAAGCCTCCTGGAAAGAATGGAGGAGTCTGGCTGCAGCCCCCTCCCTCTCCAGGGGACCCGTCCCAGATCACCCCAGGCCACTGAGCTGCCCCTCCTCTGTCTTCTCCACCGTTCACAACATCTCTGTTTCTCTTCAGGCCTCTTGTCATATGGGTCCTGTCTCCCCTGCTAGACAGGAGCCTCCTGAGGACAGAGGCTGCTTCTTTGTGACCTCCTGACTCTGAATGAGATGATAAAGAGAAAGCGCTTAGAACAGTGGCCCATAGATGTCAATGTCAGCTACTGTAATAAGAAATACCATCACTATTAGCGCTGTCCCCCTCTCTCACCATCACCACCCGCCATGACCTCACCCTTGGCAAAAGGGGACAAACCACACAGGGACCTTCTATCACCAGGTGAGCAACACTAGAGCAAAGAGTTATGGGACACCCACCACATGCCCTGTATTGTACTGAGCATGCTAAGTGTGATAAACCTGTTTCCTTGCAAACTATCATGCTCCCATTTTATAGATGAGTCAACTGGGGCACAGAGCTGGAAAACAGCTCCCCCAAGTCTGCACAGCTGTAAGGGGCAGAGCCAGGCTTTGCATCCGCGCAGCGGGTCACTAGTCCAAGCTCCTAACTGCCTGTCTCACTGCTACCTCAGGCGCTCAGAGAAAGCTTTGACCTTTGGGGCGACGTCTGAAAGCAAGACTGAGGTGCATCCTCGGGACCCGTTCTCCCATCCTGAGCCTCGCAGGGCTGCACAGGGAGTTCAGCTGTCATCAGCCCATCCCCTGTCCCCAAGCCTGGGAGAAGTCCTTGAAGTCCGGAGTGGGCCCTTTGAACACGGTGATGTTGTCACACTGTCACTGTCCTCCTGGGGCGGGATGCGAGGGAGATGACTGCCATGAGCTGGAACACGGCAAAGTCGCTCCTGGTGAGGGACGTTCAGACCTCCCCGAGAAGTCAGAGTCAGCCCAGCTCTGGAGACGTGTTCTCCCACCGTGAGTGACAGCACGCGCGGTGCCCCCAGCCGCCGGCGAGCGCACACGCACGCTGCACGTGCGTGTGATATTAAAGTCATATTTTTGGTTGCCGGGAAGGCGCCGTTGTCACTTCCTCTGCCCTAGGCAACCTGCTGGCCCAGCTCCCCTTCCACTTCCCCACCCACCGCGGAGCGCCATCCGTTTGTATTTATATAGATAAATCGGCCCGGCTAATTAAAGTTCTCTTGCTGGAGAGCGAGGGAATTAATAAAAGAACTTGGACTGGAGCCGACAGAAAGCTGGGGCGCTCAGAGCCCGAGCCAGAACCCGCAGCAGCAAAGGAGGCCAGAGGGTCCAGCAGGCAGGGCCACGTGAGCCCGCCCCACCCTCCCTGGGGGAGCAGGGGGCACTCGGGGCCCCAGAAGGAGGGCGCTGGCAGGAGCCCGTTCACTGTGTGTTTCGTGCTATGATGCCGCACACGCGCACCTTCTCTTGACCTTTGGATATGGGCTGCAGCCCTAGGCTCTGAGGCTTCGGGGAGATGGGCACTTAGAAACACAGACAGTGACAAGCTGCTCGGGCTCAAATTCTAGCTCTGCCATGTACAGCTGTGCAGCCTCAGGCAAGTTTGTTTAGTAGCTCTGGTCTCAGTTTACTCATCTGTAAAATGGGAGCATCACAGTTTTCGAGAATTAACAGGGTTCTCACACTTAAATTGCTCAGAACAGTACGTGGCATGGGATAAGGGCCCCATACCTCTTTGCTCTGTTATTGCTTGCCTGGCAGGATGAGGGCTCAGGATGCAAGGTCGCTGTGTGGTTGTGGTGCTTGGAGAGGGGGCCTTGCCTGAACAAAAGAACCTCCTTCCCTGATCTCCCTGGACACCCACTCAGTGCCAGCCTGCAAGCTGCCTTGTCCAGCCTCCAACCCCAACACTCCAAGTGGAGGTCCAGGGGCCACCTTGACTAGAATCCTCCCAGCCGGGCTCAGAGCTCAGCCGGTGCCCTTGGCCTCGAGGATGGGCTGTTCCCTCCTGCTGTCCCAATCCCTTCCTGAGGCCCAGGGACTTGCCTGAGAGATAAGTTCTGACTACGCCTGCCGCTGGGAGTCGGGGTCAGCTGTGGCACCCTAGGATGGGGCAGGCCTGGCGCTGTTCGGATTGGGCCCCATCCTATCTCCCAGCCTCTTCCCACCACTCTGGCCTCAAAGACCCTGAATGTCCCCCTGCCCTTGGGCCAAGCTGGAAGAACAGGCCACCACCTTCTCCTGGAGGTGAAGGCAGCTGTGAATTGTATCCTTCATGACCCTTCCCCTTCCATTTTCCTGAGCCTCCGTTCACACAAGGCCTGAAGCCCTTGGTGCAGGGAGGACAGCACGGCCCCCACTCTGCTACCAACAGTCCATGGGGCGTGGGCCATGTCCACAGCTGGACTTTTCTCCACATGCAGCCTTGTAGCTCAGCCCTCTCCGATTCTGACACAGCCCCCAAAGAACAAAGAGGGAAGAACCCCCAACACAGGCCTGGACCTATGTGCCCAGAGGAGCCAAATGGTTCTGGGAGGACTCGGCTCTGTGAAATCTTGGACTTGAGCTGCGATTTCTCCTAAAGCTCCCAGAGGCTTTCTCAGCCCCAGAGGGGGAGAATGATGTAGGCCAAGTTCCTGATCTCCCAGGTGGGCAGCTGGCCTCTTCTACCAGAGCCCAGCCCCTGCCCCAGCAGCCAGCATGGTCTTCCTAAGCCGCTTTAGCTCGAATGAGTTGACCGCCAGGCCAGAAACGGACGCCCTGCCCAACTCCCAATGCCATTCGCTTCTTATTTTTGTCGTCTTTATCTAAAGTTTCTTCTCCATTTGGTTATGATTTTGTTGTCTGTTCTTCCAACTAGGAAGAAAGCTCCTCATCTGTTCATGGCTTATCTCCAGCACCTGGCAGCCACCGAATGTTTTCAAATGAGTAAGTGAATGACTGGGTGAGTGGATATGTGGGTGACCCCCCTGAGGAGATGGTCACGGATGCAGCCTGCCGGGGAGGGGCGGTCAGGCCAGCTGGGCTGAGGCCCGGGCACCCTGAGGAAACAGCTGGGCCTGTTGGAGCCAGAGGCCCCCGGCCGGCGCCTCCTGTTTGTCAGCCTGTGTGGGTGGAACGGTGTGGCCCTTGAGCCCTACGTGAGGAGGGGAGCCGACTGAGGGCAGCCCGAGGAGGAAGGGTGACCCAGATATAACTTAGGGACAATGACCATGTGAGGGCCACAGGAAGAAACAGAGGAGGAGAGGAAAGGTCTAACAATATGTAGGACCATCACTCATTGGCAGGATAGCCCCCGTCCAGGTGTCTCTCCGGGGCTGGCTCATCCTTCCTGTTATCTCTCAGCACAGTGACTCCAGGAAAGCCCCTCCCAACCGGCCCTGGGGCCCTCCGCCCTGGAGATGTCATCTGGAAACCTGTGGAGCTTATCTGGGCCTCCCTTCCTTGTGCCTGGGCTGGACAGTAAGGCGCGGGGAGGGCCAGGGACCTGCCCGAGGTCACAGAGCAGAAGGGTCCAGACCCCAGGTCTCCTGGCTCCCCAGGCGAGGCTCTCCCCACGTCCCAGCCTGTTGCAGGGTTGTGCGCATCCACACCCCACCCCTCCCCACCACCCCTGTGCACCATCAGCCCCGACAGAGCCTCACTTGGGTGTCAGCCACCTATTTCTAGGCAATGCTCGCTGTCCAGGGCCTGGTGTCTGAGCGTCAAAGCCTAAAAATAAAAAGACAGATTGTCCACTTCAGCTGTAATTACTGCCTAAAAAGACCCAGTGGGGAGAAAAAGAGAGAGAGAGGGGAGGAATCAAGAGCAAACCTCAGAGCTGAGCATCTATCACAGGTGGACAGGCGCGGGCGGGAGGGTCTACAGGCAGGTCCATGGGGCTCCCAGGCCTCCTGGCCCCCACCGCCCTCTCCGCTCAGCCGTCCATCAGGCCTGAGCCCCAGTGGGCAAGACGGAGACAGGGCAGGCCGTGCGGGGGACCCGGGCCGGCTCAGCTGTCCCCAGCTGTGTAACCATACCACACAGCAGGCTTCTCTTGGGACTCCGTTTTCTGACGAGTACCCTGGGATTATGCATTCGCTCCACAGATCTGCAGTGAGCGCCTACCGTGTGCTGGAGCTCGTGGAATGCACATCTGGGCCAGATGCTGCTGGGCCCTAAGGAAGACAGCAGGGGGATGGCCAGCTGGGTGTCACAGGAGACCTCGCCAAGAGCCGAGCTTCCCTGGCAGTGGGGGCAGCAGGGTGGGGCGGGGGGCAGTGGGGACAGAGGCTGCAGACAGCTGTGTGACATGCTTGCTTCTGACAGCGGACGGGGGGGTGGTCAAAGGAGATGCACTGTCGTGGGGGTGAGCCACAGCACGTGGGGAGGCCCGTGGGATCCGTGCCTCGCGAGAAGGACTCCTGGGGCCCGGGAGAGGGCAGAACTGGGAGTGGCCACTGTGAGGCCTGCCAGCCAGGGACAGTGGCACACCATGAAGCGCTGTGGCCAGGGGGAGTGGAGATGAGTGTCTTTGGGGCTGGCACGGAGCCATGTGGCACCCACTGTGTGCCGGGGCCCCTGGTGGAGGTGGCTGGCGGCCAGCAGCCGGGACGGAAGACGGCCCATCCAGGATGCAGGCCGCCCTGCTGGGACTCGGGGGGGCTGAGGGGCTGGGGCCAGCAGGAAGGGCAGAGCCCAGGTGAAGAGGGCAGAGGTGGGGCACCCTGGGGCGAGGGGATGGGGAGCCCAGGTGGAAGTGAGGCAGGCCTGGAACAGAGCCTCAGGACCACTTCTTACCGTGGACCTGGGGGAAGCCCTCTGGGCTCGGTGCTCCTGACCCGGCCCTATTTCTCCCTTCCCTCTCTGCCTTGGGTGGCATCTCCTGAGTGAGTCCAGCTTCTGCAGGCTATGCCCACGAGGTCCCAGCTCCGCCCTGGCTTCTGGCCTCGGTTGGCCACCGCCTCGCCCCATTGCGAATGCCGGCACCCAGGCAGTACCTCGCAGCTCCTCCACCACCTGGGAAACCAATTCTCCAGCACTAAATCCCTGTGTCGTAAATATTAGAGGGCTCTTCTCTTCTTCTAGTTAGAGCCCGGCTGATAGGGCAAGCATCTCAGAGCTTCCTCACCTATAAAATGCAGACAATAGCTCCCTCTAAGCTCTCGTGAGGATTAAGTGAAGTCAGGAAAATAAACATGCAGCACCGGGCCCACATTCACAACGCAGCAACAGGTGGGTACCGGAGGACGACAAAAGCTCGATGGTCACTCATTCTACACACTTCTTTAGCTGTGGCTCTGTGCCATGTGCCAGGGACCCTCTCAATCCATACTTGGCCCCTGGCTAATGGGCCTCAGCCCCTGGAGGAGCAGACACACTTGGAGCAGCAAGGCAGGGGTAATGGGAACCAGGTCCTAACCTAACCTCCAGGCTAGGCTGGGCTGGGCTGAAGTCTTCTGGGGGAGGCCACACCTGAGCTGACCTCACCTGAGGGATGGGAAGACAGGTCTGCGCTCCCGGAGAGCGGGGACCGTGCGTCCTGTGCACTTCCCCCTGGTGTCTCAGCACAGCACTGAATGCTGACAACAAAGAACTCAGGGCTGCCCTTCTCCCAGAGCTCCCCCAGGCCCGGTGCAGGCCAAGTGTTTTACCTGCACTCCTTCCAGTCCTCATGGCGGCCCTAGCAGCAGGCACTACCTGCTAGCCGATGAGAGATGCGGGTGGGTGGAGTTTTCCCCCAGCAGGGTAGACTCCTTTGTTCAAATGGCATCGAAGTCAGATGGGAATGGTGACCTGCAGGGTGCCGGGTGTGGTGTGCTCTGGACAAGTCCAGGGTAACATTCACACCCTGCTGTGGCACCCAGTGCTCCTTGGCCTTGGGCTCGCACAACCTGCAGGAGGCAGGCCAGGCTGAAAGGGCTCCAGTGGGAGAAGGAGGCAGAGCTACCCAGTGAGCGGAGAGATCCAGAGCCTGCCTTTTGGTCTTGAGGATTAGAGAGAAGGAAGGCAGGCTAGAGTTACCAGCAGCCAACCCAGCAGGGGCGCCCCCAAACCATTTACCCCACTGTTTGCTCCTTAAGCCACCTGTGGTTTGCCAGAGGCCCCGCAGAGCCTGACCCTGCACTGACAAGTTCTGGAAACCCCGCAAACTTGGACGTTGGTCAAATACCAGGAACAAAACAACTCCCTCTTGGAGGTTCAGGGCATTTGAGATATTGTCTTTGTGGTTTCCTGTTCATGATTTTCATTAAAAATAAACAGTGTTCAATAAGAGCATTCGACACAGCATGGCTCCTCCAGGGGCCTCAATTTCCTCACCTGTGGACAGGGCCTATTAGTTCTCCCTCTTGCCTTCCCTGCAGGGGTCCTGAAAGGGGCAGATGAGAGGAGATGCAGGAAAGGAGAGTGGGTTACTGACAGTGTGGGGCCCGGGTGCACTTCCATTCCATTCTCAAGGGCACACTTGGGTCATCTGTGTACCCTCCATCCTCAGATCCCCCCAGAACTGCAGTGACTCTCGGTTGGTTGCAAGTCACCAGCTTTCCTCTGCCTCAGTTTGCCCTCTGGGCACTGGAGAGAGGACCCGGTCTCTATTTGCCCAGACACAGATGGAATTTAATAATAGGTGCAGAAAGGAAAACAAGAGGAGATTAGTGGGGGGTTGGCAGGTTTATTCCATATTCATAACATGGGGGGCTCCTCCGGAGTTGGGCAGGGTGACAGTGCCGGGGGCTGGGGGCCCCTTCCTGCTGCCCAGAGGGAGAGACACTTTTGCTGTAAGCCCAGCCCAACTGCAGCAAAGCCTACACACCCTCCACCCCCTCCCGCCTCCCCAGCCAAGCAGCCCCCTTCCAGCAGGGACAGCTGAGGACAACTGGTGCCCCTGTCCCCAAACCTCCACGGCTCCACCTTAGGATGGGTGGGCTGGGCACAGTGTCAGCAGGGATGTTCTCAGAGCCACGGATGGCTGTTGGCCCCGGCTCAGGGCCACCCTCACGCGGACCTGCTCCTCCGGGCTGTCCCCGTCCTGCGGCCTCTCCCTGGCAGGGCCCCCGCCTTGTCACGTGTGAGGCTTTTAGAGCCGCAGTGCCCTCAGAGGTCGTGGAGCCCCACCCTTGCATGTCTGGAGGACAGACCAGAAAGTTTGCCATGGAGCCGGCCTGGGCTTTCCCTCCAAGTCTTCCCTCCTCTTTTCTTGCTGCTTCTTCAAGTCCAGCCCTGGGTCACCTTCCAGTAGCCACGACTGCTGTTTAGACCAGCCCTTCCAATGTCACCCACTGTCTAAGTGGGTAATGATGAAAGCGAAGGTGACAGCCTTGCCATTTCTGGCACACTTACGTGCTAAGTGCCCCCTTAGCTCTCTGCACATGGTGTCTCATTTAACCCTTGGTACTCTGGGAGCAGGTCCTATCATTAGCCCCCTTCCACAGGTGGGGACAAAGAAGCTCTGGGAGATCAAGTAATTTGGCCATGGGACACAGCAAGTAAATGATCCAACCAGGATTCCAGCCCACGTCTGCTGGATTCCGCGACACCACGCTGCGCAGCCAGGGCATCAGGAAGCCGGGGCTGGGGGTTTCGGCACCTGCCGGGTCCTCATCTTCCTCAGCAACCACTTTGAGAAGCACCTGCTCCATGCCGGCCGAACACCTGACCCTGGAGCTACAGGTGACTAAAGCCCAGTCCCACAGGTCTCGGGGGCATGAGAGTCTCTGGGGCCAGGCCAGATAGGCTTGGTTTGGGACAAAGAACCATGTGGTTAACCTTTAACATGTCACTTCATGGGTCCCTCCCCCTCCCCCATCTGTGAAATGGGCCTCAGAGGTTTGAGCTAATGAGCTAGCGTCTGGGACCCGGCTCTGGGAAGTGTGTTAAGTGCTCCACGTACAAGGCCCCATTAAAGCCATTATCTGGCCGGGCATCACTTGGCAAGCAGGCTCCAAATGACCGCAGATGTGCGCTCTGCCTCCGGGGGCTGTGGCTGCAGGACAGAGGCACCCCCCTTCAAAGCAGCTCTCCCTGGGGGGCACAGTCCCTGACAGGTCTCAGGTAAAGCTCCCCAGCCCCAGCCCCAGCCCCAGCCCCAGCGAGGCAGTGAGGGAAGGGGGTGCATCTCGGTTCAGGCCCGTCCAGTTGCTTCACTAATGCCCTCTAATGGGCCCATTTAGCCACCCTGTCTCGGCCGTCACAGCAGCAGCTAATTGCTGCTCCTTCTCCAGCCCCGCGTGGCCTCTGCTATCAGTCACCCTTAGCGGCCACAGCCCACACCATTCCACCCAGCCCAGCCAGTGATGAGCCTCCCCAAGCCCCCGGGTTTCGCTGAGCACGTCCAAGGGGCAGAAGGGGAAGCAGAGTGGGGTGGGGGTGGGGCTGCTGGAGGCAATAGGCACAGAGCTCTTGGCAGGCAGGGGTGAGGGGAGAGGTCTCAGTGGCCCTGAGGAGGAATGAAGGTCATGTCCTCACCCCTGGCCCTGGCCTCCTGCAGGGTCCTCCCAGAGCCGATTGTGGGACAAGGATTTGAGGGCAAGGGATTTTTTTTGGGGGGGGGAGATGACCCCGGAAGCGCTGTGAGGAGGATAGAGGAAGGTGGGAAGGGGAGGAGAGCCGCCACGAAGCAGGGGACTGCCCTGGGCAACTCGGGGTCCCTCTGAGACTGTGTGGAATGCACCTGGGATTTTCTCCCGAGGATCGAGGGGGCTGGGATGGGTGTGGGGCAGCGCAGTGGCAGGGCAGAGCCCCATCAGGAGACGCAGGGAGCCAACTGCGTGAGTGGGGACTTCAGGGAAGCCAGTGGGATGGCTCTGCTACAGCACCCCCCCCGCCGCCACCCTGACGCCTGTCTCCTGTACAACTTCTGGGGTAGCCTCTGGGCTCATAGGAACCAACCATGAGCCGAGGCCACCAGCCCTGCTTTCTGTCTGCGACCAAAGAATCCTAGATCCCAAATCCAGAGAGATGATGATGCCATGGAGCACCAAGCTGCTCTCATCCCTGGGCCCTCCTTCAGTCTGTCCCCTCTGCTGGACAACGTCCTCCCCGGTCCCCTCCCCTAGCTCTGGGCTCAGTTCCACCTGCGTCCTCACAGGGCCAGCGAGAAGACTCGGTGGGACCCCCTGGCACCAGGGGACATGAACTTCCATCAGGGCGGGAGCGGGGAAGGGCACATGAACTGGCTCCCGGTTGGGACAGTCCCAGGAGCCACCCTGTATGAGGGACGCCATGGTCAGTGCTTGGGTCCCGGTACAGCAGGATTTGTTGTTCAACTGCATGGATGGCTGAGACTTTTCAGACTCCTTCTCTTTCTGCTCGCCCCATATGTTGCTTGTTCTCAGGATTCTGGTGGCACTTTCTCCTCTTGTCACTCTCTCTTGCCCTCTGCCTTGGCAAGGTTTCTATACCCAAGGCTTCCCCATCCATCATGCTGGTGCCTTTGAAGCTTCCACCCGCAGCCCAGGCCTCTCTCTTCAGCTTCAGACCCCGGATATTTGCTGATGGGTGGACACCTCTATCTGGAGGTCCCTCAGGAACCTCAAACCCAAGCTGTCCCAAAGTGACCAAGCTTCTCCCTGTCTGGAGCCTGCTAACTTCATACACCATTCATCTGTTACCCAAAGCGAGTCCCAGGGGCCAACCTTGACTTTCCCATCTGCTCCCGGCCAAGCAAGCATGAAGTGCATATTTCACCTGTTAAATGTCTGTCCTCAGTTGTCACCACCATGGTCGCACCCCTGGCGCAGGTTCTTGCCACTTTCACCGGCATGAATGCCATCTAGCTCCAGCCTCGCCCCTGTTCCCATCCCCTTTCAACCCATGTAGAACTCCAGAGCTAAAGAGATCTTTCCAGAACATTGGCCCGGCTATGCCACCTTCTTCTTTAAAACCCTCTGATGCCATCCATCGACCGAGGGTGAAGTTCAAGCTCTTCGCTGTGGCCTGGAAGTCTCTGTAGCCTCCTCCGCACCTCCTGCCTCTAACTCAAGGCTCCCGCCACACACATCTTCCTTTCCCTTAGTGGGTGGCGCTTCCTCTCCCCTATGGGCCTTTGCTCGTGTGGTTTCCTTCCCTTCAAACACCGGGGCATCAGGCTTCCAACAACCCCCCAGATTCTAATGCATGGTCAGGCTCGAGTACATGTGGAACAGATATTAAGAAATGTTTATTTAATGAATGCCGAATGAGAACGTGAACCAGTAGATAAGGGGACAGGCTCTAGAGTCAGACAGGGATTCTAACAGGACAGGTCCTGGCTCTTCCCATACCAGCTCTGCCAACTTGGACAAGTGGGTCTCCATGGCCTCGTGTAAGACAGGACAGATAATGTTCAGCTTTTGGGGTGCTTGTGACACCTAGACGAGGTGACCCAGATCCTCTGGTCCCACGTCGGCACAGAGTAAGGGCAGCTGTGATTGGCCTCACCTCCTGGCCCGGCCCCCTCCCTGGCCACCGGGAAACAGGGCTGCCCTCTTCCCTTTCCCCTCAGCCTGATAGACTCCTTCCCTCCCAGCAGCCGGGCGGATCTGACTGTCAAGCACCCTCAGCATGAGGACAGCAGGGAGGACCAACTGTCCTGCCTCCCCCACCCCACCCCCCGGAGGACCAGCAGGGGCCCTGGGGAGGGCGGGCCGAGCAAGGAGAGTCTCTGCCTGCCGCTATAGGCTGGTTGCACAGGTTCGCAAGAACACAAGATGTAATGCAGTGAATAAAAACAAGTGATTTCTTCTCGTGTTGTGCTGATGTGTCTGGTAGTGACAGTCCTGGGGATAGAGCTGATGCATTCTGACAACCCCTTCGCTCCTGGAATCCTGGGAGCAAGCATGTTGAGCATGTGAGGGCTTGCCAGCTCCTGGACACCCCTCGCCCTCCCGAGAGGGACAGATTGGCTTGAATGTTGACTAGGAGGGGACCTTCTGAGATAGACCAGGCTCCACTGCCCCCTCCACCTTCCACCTCTGTCCCTAGGGTTGATGCTGTGCCAGGCTGGCCCTCGGGCTCAGCACTGGGGTGTGAGCAAGACCGAAGAGGCTGGCGATCACTTGCCCCCCCCCCCAACATTGCAGAGGCCTAGAGAGACAAAGTATTGACCTGGGTCCTGCTGCAAGGTCACAGACTAGCCCAGATATGCAGATTCCCCAGGCCAGGGGTTTGGACAGCAATCTGGGGGCAGCCTGGGGGTCCCAGACGAGACCCACTCCAAGGGCCCCCTAAGCTCACCTGCTTTCCACTGCCCCATGTTCTGGTGACGTCACGCCAGGGCCACCCAACTTGAAGAAACCATGGGGCAGGACCAGGCTCCAACTAGGCCAGGCCCTGTGGTCCTGAAGCAGAAACAACCCCCAACACCCTATCCTCACCAATGGCCAAGGCAGTGTCCCCAGGGCCGTAGCCTCAAGTCTCACTGGGCAGAGCCTGACAGGGGTCCCAGGGCAGCCACCTCCCAGGTGCCTGGGCAATGTCCTGTTGGCACAAGAGACCACCCTGCACCCAGCCGGGGCCCGAGCAGAACTGTTCTCCTTCATGTGCTCCAGCTTCCTCCCCTTCCTCACATCCCTCTGAGGCAGATCTTGTCTCTTTGTGCATCAATTATTAATTTGCTCCAGCTACATTAAGCCTGGGTCGGTCTGTTGGCTCCTTTGTCATTTTCCCTGAGGTGGGGGCGGGGGCGAAGCAGCGGGTGGGGCTGGAGGAGGCTAGAGCAGACAGCCCAAGAGGAGTCAGGACTCCTTCTGCCCTGCAGATGCCGGAGCACACAAAGCCTGAACGGGATGACCCTTCGAGCTCGTCCAGTCTAACAGGTGGGGAAACTAAAGGCCTGGCAAAGGAAGGTGCTTGCCAAGCGCACACAATGGTCTGTGCTCGGCTAACCCCGGCGTGGCTCTGATCCTTTCTTTTCTGCTTGCCACCTTCTGTCCTGGGCTCCAGCTGACCCAGATATATCCAGGGATGCCCTTGAAGTCATAAGAGGCCAAGTGGGGTTTCCAAAGTTACAATGAGTGATGCAGAAATTGGGGATTGCACCCTGATGCCCAAGAAACAGCCCTCCCACCAAAGAATTGTTAACATGAATGTGTTTTAGGGGTTCCTTCCTCCCCAAACTCCCCTGGTCAATGAATTAGGACACATTTCAAACTATATACCCTCTCACCGAGCCATAACAAGCTTCATGGTGGAAAAAGGCTCTGAGAAGTTCTGCAGGGGAGGAAACTGTGCGGCCGTGACTGACCTACAGTGCTCCAAATTACTTGATGGCAGAATGGTCTGGGCTCACTGTGTTCTGCAAACCTCAGGGCTCACTGGGCTTTGTGAAACCTGTGAAGGGACAAGGTGAGATGCCCCCCTCTGCCCCCCCCACATACAAGTGAAGCCAGCAAGCAGGCAGGTAAAGGCGATCCCTGGGTAATGAACCCAAGGGGAGAGAAGCTGAAAGCACAAGCCTGGGCTCCCTGGTGATGCTCTCCCTGGCTCTGGGGCTTGAGTAAGCCACTCATCTCAACAGGCAGGGTGATGGTGTGGAAAGTTCTGGGGTTTTGAGGCCCTACACACCTGGTTACAAATCTACCATTCGCTTTACCAACCAAAATAATCCCAATAACTAGTTACTGTGTATTGGATCTTCCTAAATGCTCATCTCACACATCGTCTCACATAATTTCTATTATTTTTCAGTTGAGGAAACTGAGAGTCAGCAAGATTTAGTCCCTTGCCCGGTGTCACACATGTCACTGCTCCGAAGTGCACACTGCTAACAGTTCCTCTGTGCTGTCTCTAGGAATAAACCAGTACGTCTCTCTGGCCTCGCCTTCCCCAGCTGTCAATGGGGGAGTGAGCGGGCTTCATTCTCAGGCTTGTTATGAAGAACGTACGTTCACATGATGCCTGGTACATAGGAGGAGGCCAGTAAATGGTAGATTCCTTTCATCCTTCTTTTGCATCCTACACTTAAAAATAAATGAAGTCTTTACCCAACAAAATGGACTGAGTTTCTTTGGGTCCCGCTGTTGGGGTATGGGAAGGGGGGAGCTGGGGATGTCAATCGGTCCCCAGGTCTGCAGGCCACAGGCCGACCCCCCCGTAGCCGAGGGCAGCTGGCTGTAAAACAGATTTTTTAAGTCCCTTTCTCTTCCCCATGTGCGAAACCAAGTTTTGAAACACGAGTGGTCGGATTGTAATAAATATTATTGCAATCCACAGCACGTGATGGTTTATAGATTGTGACTCATAATTCAACCGGTGCCTGGGTCGCCAGTTTTCTCCCCGCCACCAGCTCCCCAGCCCTGCAGCCTGCATGAGTCCCTGGTGAAGTCATAAATCGGGAATAAGGGGCACCCTGCTAACTACATTTCACTTGTCAGCTTTAAGCTTCCATGCTGTGTGTTAAGTTTGCACAAATATCACAAAGCATATACACACGAGCGCGCACGCACGCACGCACGCACACATATATTCATGCATATATTCGTATATATAAATAAGCTACCCTGCTGTTTTGCAACTCCTTCAGGACAGAAAAACCTTTTCTGGCAAAAGCCTCATTTTTCCAGCCTTATAGAGGCTGTGGCAGGTAAACCCGTGCCTCCCCCCGCAAATTTAGGACTTTCCACGGTTTAGTCCAGGAGCCCTGCCCAGTGCAGTCAGAGGCACTCACATGAGCTCTAAGGAGGAACTTCCCCACGTGGGTTACAGTGCCTTATAGCGACAGAGAGCCTGAGCAGGGGAGGAAGAGCTTGTGGGCCATCTAATCCTGCCTCTTTTCCAGCTACTCCAAATATTTCCAGGCACCAAAATGTAGCTGATGGGCTAGAAACAGTAACCAAGGCCTGTCTGAGCCGGGCCTCCTGGACTGTCCTGCAGAGCGCTGTAGCTTAGAAGCCCTGGCTAACCTCCCCACCCCCCCACCCCGTCTCAATCCTGGGCTGGCGTGACTTGGCCTCTCATGAATGACCCCGTGACAGATTCAGAGAGCAAGAATCAGGTATGTTGGTTTTCCTTTTGCATTTGGTTATAAAACCAGGGGTTCTCAAATGTTTTGATTCAAGAATGGGGCTTTTGTGGGGGAAAAGAGTCGGTGGTGAGGAGCTGAGATTTTTTTCACTCATCTGCTTTGTGAACTCAGGGAAGTGGTTTGCCTTCTTTGAGCCTTCATTTCCTTATGGCCAAGAGAGGGGAATAATGGTGGGCAGGGGCATGGCTGTGTGGGTTCAATGTGGGGGTGCCAAGCACAGAGCCCTGCCCCCGGAGGAGGAGAGAGCCAGTGCCACAGGATGAAGCATCTGGTGGCAGGGGCAGCTGTCTTGAGGCCCAGGGGAGGGACGTACCAATCCCAACCTGGCCCATCAATCCCACCGACATGAGGAACAGCCCTGCCTGGGCAGTGGGGAGGGAACAAGGCTGTGTTCATTCTGGGTAATGGAAAGTGTCATCAGTAAATGAAGAATTTTGTAATTACCCAGACGTCCCTGGGAGGATTTGTGAGGCCACAGGCGGTGGCTGAGGTCCTGGGGCTGAGGGGCAGGGATGGAGAGGGTGACAGGATAGATCTGTGGGCCAGGGGCTCTGTGTTGCATGGAGTAGGCTCTGACCCCTGCAGACAGAGCCCCTGCCCCAAGGAAAAAGCCAGAAGCCATTGGTCCAGGGCTGGAGCTGAGTACCTGGGGTACCTCGTCTGCAAAGTGGGGATTGGGCTCCAGGCGAGGCTGGACTCAGGGCGGGGGGCTCACAAACTTTCTCTGCCTCATAAAACAACTGACCCCCAAGCATCACCTTTTCCTCTCTGAGCCTCAGTTTCCCTGCCTGCCAGCAGGCATAATGATGACAACCACCTTATCAACTCGAGGGACAGAGACATAGACTGGAAATGTACTTGCCAAACAGCAAAGGGCTCACAGGGTTGAGCCAGGTGAGAGGCAGTTGCCCCTGACAGCCCTCGTGAGTGACTCAACTCAAGCATCTATTCTGCAATTACAGGGGCGGGGGGCGGGCTTTGTTTTGCCTGGGGGGGGTGCTTTGGAATCTTCAGGATCATATCTGAAGTCCCCTCTGAACCTCTTGAGCCCCTGCAGAGCCAAGCTAGGGCTGCCCGTGTCCTGTGGCTGCCCATGTCTGACTGTGGTTTTTTCCTAGTGTGTCCCCAAAGGGCCTCTGCAGGGAATGGGGAGGAGAGGGACACTCCTCGGGCGGAGTGGAGGGAGGCCAGAGGCCTTCTCTGTGAAAGCTCCCTTGAAAACATGTGGCTATGGGGCCATTTTAAGACATTATTGTAAATGATATATTCTGTCATAATTATCATCGTCACTGTCCCCATTTGCCAGGTGAGAAGACTGCAGCCCAGAAAGGTCAATGGCTCACCCAAGGTCACACAGCAGCGCCCATATCTCTGACTCCCCTTTTGAGCCCCATCATCCCACCTTCTAGATCTACCATCACTTTCTCCTCTCTCCTATTCTATGGATGTCAGAGTAAAGAATCTTCACTGACATGCCCCTCCCTCATTTTATGGCCAGAGCAACTGAGGCACAGAGCAGGACTTTCTTAGGCAAGACGTGGGTTAAGACGGGGCGTGAGCCTCTGTGGTCACCTCTCCTCTGTGTACCCATGCCCAGCGATCTCCCCATCTCTGCCCCACTCTGTTCCCCCAGCTCCATCTCCTCTGCCCGGGTGGGGTGGTCCAGAAGACCCAGTGCAGAGAAAGAGCAATGACAAACGACTGCCTGGGAGAGATAATCCACTATTAAAACATGCCTGCTATTCTAATTATAAAGGGGACCAAATTGGGTTTAAATTGGAATTAATTGGATGCCCCCTTATCCACGCCATCTATCTTGCACTCACCAGCCCTTCTGGACGGGTAGGATGGAAGGAAGTGGAATCTCATCTTCTCCGCCACTGAACACACATCCCTGAAGGCAACCAGGCCCAGCCCCCAGCCCCTAATCCCTTTAAACGTTTCAAGGAGCACAGACAATGGGAGCTAGGGTGCCTGGAGCCCTCCTCTGCCATCGCCAGAGGGGGATGAAAAGGGATTAGGTGATTCTGGGAGGTGGCAGAAGGGGGGGAATGTCACACCCCAAAGGACCAAGCCCGAAGGAAGCAGGCAGGCCAGAGTCAGCTCTGAAATGTGCTCTGGGGTGTTGTAGTGGGCTAGGAGATGATGCTCTATACACAAAGCAAGACCAGCCTGGGAGGCATGTGGGGAAGGGGGCCTTGCTGAGGGGTCCTCAGGTTGGAAGGCCTTGAGGGAGAGGGAACAAGGTCCTCTAGCAAGCAAAATATGGGTCCAAGGCCAACTGTGCTGAGTCTACAATAAAATGTTAGCTCCTTGAGAGGAAAAGGGAAGGCACCATCTAGAAAGCACTGTTGTCCTGTGGTCCTTGGCAGCTAGGCCTTATTGCAGAATGTTCTTCTACAGCTGGGTTGGGCATCCAAGGCCTTTGCCATACACCCCTCATCAGCCAAAGCACTTGCTACTCTCTTGGGGTCTCAAACTGGTGGTCCATGGGCCAGATTTCATTTGACCTGCCCAGTGTTTCATTTTACTTTTTATCTTGAAGGTCCTTGGCTATTTGGGGCACTCTCCCATTTGTCCATCGCCACGTTTCTTAATTTCATCTCGTACCTGGCTTGCTTCACATCACCTGCCTGGCTCCTTTAGACTTGTGAGCTTGCAATCCCCTCAGGATCATCCAAACCATCTGCTGTGGTTGGTTTGACCTCTCCACTGCCCCCCCCCACCCCATCTCAACCTCCTCATTCTCACTGCTTTGTTATAATACATCCCCCCCAAACCCAAATCTTCTTGTCCTTTAAAGCCCATTTCAGGGGAGCCATCTTTGACCCCCAGGCCCCAAGGTCCCTATCTTCTCCAGCCCCATCAGCAATGTTCCTGGGGCAATTGCTGCTCCTCCCAGGCTCCCCTTGGGTCCCCTTGCTGGGGTCATCTCATTTACTTGGGTTCCTGGAACACATTCTGGAAAGGATTTACTCTGTATCCCAACACAGCAAGTAGCAAGAGTGGGGATGCATAGTATGAGTGGAGAGACCGCTTGGTGCCCAGCTGCTAGAGCTTGAAGGGGCCCTCTATATACAGAGCCATGGACAGGGCTCTGAGAGCGATGTGGGCAAGGAGCTGCCCCAGATGATCTCAAGCTCTCAGGGCAGCAGACTTCTGCCATGAGCTCTACCCTCTGCCCTGTCTTAAACCCTTCCCATGTTAGCTTTCACCTGCTTCAGCATTTCACATGCTGATCAGCCTGCTTCCTGGTCTGTAAGCCTCAAGCCACACACACATATATACCCCCCCACACACACACAGAGGCATAATGTCCTTGTACTCCCATCTATCACGCCTAGAATTCTGCCCTCTCCAAAGTTACCCCATATCTAGAACTGTATTCCTGATACATAAATCTAGGGTGCTCCCCTTCATCCACACCTAAAACTCTTACCCCATATCTAGGACCTTCTGTTCTCCTATATGCACCCTGGACTCTTTGACCCTTCTCACTATCTTTCCATTGCTTTGGAACACCTTCTCATGTCTCACATGTGGAATTATGCACCCCACTCCTGTATCATTTTCTTCTACCTCCATTATATTCACAACTGGCCCCTACACCCACCCAGAGTCCCCATCTCAAACCCCAAATTCAAAACACTTGGAATACTACCATCCCATAAAACAGGAGGCCCAAGAATTCTGAGCCCCTACTATCTGCCTGCCTCCACCCTTGGCAGTGGCTCCTGCAGATCCTCATCCCTCCTGGGCCCTAGGGCAAAAAGGCTTTCAGGCTCAGAGTTTTATGGTCTGAGTGAATGAGATATAGCTGCAGGAATATATCAAGACTCATTTCCAACTGGGGGAGAATTCCTTCTCCTCTATGCATTAAGTAAATATTTGCTTGATTTTCTCATTCTGAGCTTGGTTAATGGAGCATTTTAGGCAGGCTGAGGGTTGGGCACATGCTGGGGAGATCTTAGCTCCTGGTTGCCAGGAGAGGGAGAGAAGGGGGGTAGCAGAGTACAGGCCAGGGGAAGACTATTTTCAGCTTCCTGACCTTGTGAACTGAATGGGTCTCTCACCCTCTCTGGCCACAGACTCCAATATTAAAACAAAGCAGCATTCTTAAATACAGTAATCTATGAGAAAGCAAAAGGGACTGGAATGCTCTTACTCAGAGAGAGAAACCAAAGTGAGTTGGGAGGTGATACAGACACCAGCTTCAGGCTTCTGAAAGCCAGGGTATGAGAGGTGAGTTGCCAGCTGCAATGTGCTCTTGAAGAAATGAGTTAAATGAATTAATGTGAGAGGGAGTGGGGCTAGGAGGAGTTTCCAACATGGTTGCTAGATAGAGATGGGAGAAGTTGATCTCGGAGGGAGGTTCAATTGATAAAAGACAGACAAAATCTACTAGCCATCTATGCTTCCAGCAAATTTTTGTTGAGCACCCATCATTTGCTGGACCTAGTATGAAGAGGGTAGACTGATGAGATGTCATAATCCTGCCCCAGAACCGAGAGAGGTGGACAGAGAAGCTGTGGGGGCGGGGGCGTGGTTGCGGGCGGTGGGGGTGTGGACCTGCGTGGGGCCCAGAGATGCACAGGTCAGTAAAGGCTCCAGGGAAGAGGGCCCTTTGAGCTGGGTGTAGAAGAATGAGGAGTTTGCTAAACAGAGGAGTGAAGGTAGTGAAGGCAGGAGGTACAGCGTATACAAATGCATAGAGGAACGACCAAGCATGGTGGTTAGCAAGAGGCCATGGCAAGGAGTTGGGTTTGACACTTAAGTAAGAGTCAAAGTGGAGAGCCTCTTGACTTGTGTGGAGGCTTGATTAACAGGTGTAATGTGGAGGCAGGAGACACAGGAGAAGCTGTGGCTGTGATTTAGAGCTGAGGGTCTGCTCAAAGCCACAGTGGTAGGATGGGGGGAGAGTGAATGAACACACTTCTGAACTAGCCTTGGTGACTTGCAGGCTGTGGGGGTGGAACAGATGGAGGAGGTGATGACTCAGAGCCTCTAGCACGGACAACAAAGTGGACAGGTTATACTAGCATCTAGCTAATGAAAATGAATGAGATCAGCCACGCTCCATATTGACCAAGCACACACTCCCTCCCCCACCCAAATCTCAGCATCTCTCTCAAACACAGTGACACTTGTAAACAGGGTGCACATGGGGTAGGGGCCTCAAACCTCCCCTAACTTCCCAGAAGGAAAATTTTAGATGGAATTGCCCAAAGTACAAGAATCAGCTACATACACTGGGAAGTGAGGCCTCATTCTATTTCTGCTGCAACAGGCTTTTAAAAATCTTTCACTTAAAAAAGTAAATAATAAAAGGTGTGAGTCCTGGGGAAGGTTGCATAGAAGTGAACCAATAGGAGAAACCATCTCACCTTTGAGCCTGATGATGCTTCAGCACCACGGACAGCAACACATCAAGGAAGGTGCCAAGTGATGTACTCATGAGGCACAGTGGGGCTTGAGGATATCTGTGAACCACCTACAATTGTATGCAAATGTAACACATTGAGTCATTAGTAATTCAATATTGTAGGTGCTTTAATATTATTCTATCCATCCTTAGGAAAACATAACCTTGAAGGCCAGAAGCTTACCCTGCCACCACACAGGAGGGGAAACCTAACCGATGCATTGCTGTATCACCAACCCCCTCCCCGCCCCCAGTAAAGGAAAGCAAGCTCCTTTGAGGTTCTAGGTTTCGAGTATGACACCTGTGATCACAAGACCCTTTGATAAGGAAAAGGGAGTGTGTGTTGGAATTGAGAAGGGCAAAACAAGCTGGCACCTGAGTGTTTTGAGCCTCTGCAGCTTTTGAAAAGAACAGCATTTCAGGCTTCTTGGGAAGGACAGGTGTATAGACCTGAGCCCATTTCCAGGAAGCAGGACTCCCAATGGGCTGGCTATGTGGGGGCTGTGAGGACTAGTCACTGAAGATCAAGATGAAGGTCCCTGTGGGGCCAGCTGGCAGGGAGAAGTAGAGCTTCTGTTAGAACCATGAACCTTGGAATGGATTGTACACTCAATCAAGGCTGAGCAAGAAGGAATGGGGAGGGGTGACTTCCTGTACCTAGTAAACAACAGAGCCTGTTCTGTTGTTCCAGGACTCTGTAAGCCTGAGGCATTTGTTAAGACTGAAGCTTGGGAGGAGTCTTGAAAGTTACTGATATTGGTTGGTGAGTGCTGAAGCCAGGTTTAATTTGTTCAAAAAGAATATAGAAATGTGGTGTTATATATACCTCGAACATTGTGGAATAATTATGCTTTATTCATTCATTCATTTCCTCAACAAATATTGAATGCCTATGATGTATGCCTTGCACTAGGTGTGGCCTTGAGGATAACTAAAGAGCAAAAATTAACAGTCTCTATCCTCCTGAGGCTTATCATCTAACGAGGGAGACAGACATTAGTCATATAATAACACAAATAAAAGGAAACCTTCAAGCAAAATAAACATTTCTGAGAAGGAAAGTTATCCAAAATTATGCTAGAAGAATGCATAATGGGGAGTGTTACCTGATCCATAAGTAAAGGAGATCCCTGAGAAAATGATGCTTGAGTTGAGAGGTGAGGAATAAACTGGAATCATCTAGAAGAAGAGCATGGAAGAAAGAGCTCCAAGAAGGACCAGCTCCCGAATTCCTGAGGAGAGAGAAATTTCAGAGCGGAAAGGACACTTTTGGAGGCCCATTGAGGCTGGGGTGGGAAGTGGAAAAGTGGGTGGGGAAAATGGTACTGGAGAGTTAGGTAGGGACCAAATTTTCAGACCCTTGTCAGTCACAGAAAGAACTTTACCATTAGCACAAGACCAATGAGGAGCAATTGAAAGGTTTTGAGGGGGGGAGGGCCTTGGAATCTGCATTTTGGAAAGTCCACTGGTTTAGCCCGGGTTCTTCTCAAATGCAGGACCTGAAGTAAAGACTCATGGGCAGGCAGTGTATCTGGAAAGTGTTCCCAGGTATCAAGGATGAAGGACCAGGGAGAATAAAGAGGAAAACAGAAAAAGCCAATACAAGTATGCATTACTGAATTGTTTCCCATCATATAAAACTAGAGCTAATCTCATTGAAACTTTCTCAGAAGGACATGGAATACCTCTCAGAATTTTCCACTTGATGGTCCACAGAGAGGAGACATTTCTACCTCAACTCCTGTCTCCCTATTGGCCCAGCAGTGTTGACTCTCTCCTGCCATGCTCCCAGGCTGCACATGCCCTGGGCTGTGAAGATCTCTGCTAGTGTCCCACACTGTGGCATTGGAGAAGCCCTAGTAGAGTAAACAAAGAAATCACACATCATGTACTTGAGCTAAGACACTCTCAGTGGAAACCTTCCTGGAAATATTCATTGTAATCATGGCTGGAATCAGAGAGAGGCTGAGAGGATGTTCAACAGACACCTGGACCTTCTGATACATTCTTTTGGTCACAGAGTCTATTTTGGGTGAGGGGGAAGAGTGGTTCAGATCACGAAGGTAGTAGTGCAAATAGAAGTGAACTGGGGAGAAGTGAGGATGGAAGACCTGGGCTACAGTTTAGAGGCTGTCTGATGGGCTGGCTAAGGAAGGGCATGAGGGGAAAGTGCAAGCAAAAATGACTCATGGGTTTTCAGCCTGAACAAATGAGCAGATGATAGAAATCATGCTAATAGAGTCTTACAAAAGCAAATGAAAAGGAGTGGCCAATGAAAGAGGAAATGGCATGGAAGACAAGAGAAGAAAGAGTTTCAAAGACAGTGGTTAACTGCTGAGTAAGATGAGGTGGCATGTTAAGTTATACCCCCACTACCAACAAAATATATCCACACTCCAATCTCTGGAACCTGTGAATGTTACCTTCTACAGCAAAAAGGGGGGGGGGCGCTTTATGGATGTGATTGAATCAAGGATCTTGAGATGGTGTGATTATCCTAGATTATTTAGGTGGGCCCTAAATGCGTATATCCTCATAAGAGGGAGGCAGAGGGAGATTTGACACAGACAGAAGAGGAGGCGATGGCGGCCAGAGAGGCTGAGATTGGGGTGTTACGGCCACAAGTCAGGGAATGCCAGCAGCCACCAGAAGCTCGAAGAGGCAGGGAAGCAGTTCTACCCTAGAGCCTCCAGAGGAGTATGGCCCTGCTGACATCTTGATTTTGGCCCAGTGAAATTGATTTCAGACTTCTGGCCTCTAAAACTAAGAGAGGATAAATTTCTATTGTTTTAAATCACCAAGTTGGTAGTCATTTTTTACAGCAGCCGCAGGAAGCTGATACAGACTTGTGTCACTGGGTTTGGAAACATGGAGGTCACTGGGGCACCAGCAGGACTGGATGTGGGGAATGAAGGAAAAGGAGGGATTGAGGTTTGTACCTGAGTTTTTGGCTTAAGTAAGTAAGTGAGTAGATAACAGTGCCACTTACTGAGTTGGGAAGCAGGATCAAAAGTTCTGTTTTGATGATGTTAGGCTTGAGAGCAATATGGACATTACTGCTGCTGAGAATAGTACAGTTAGATGAAATCAATCCCAATTGCTCCTGCAGGAATTTGAAAGAGGCAAGGGGATAATGCCTCCTAGTTCACACATAGAATGAGAACCAGAAAAGATGCCTTAGCCTTTATCTAGTACATAGAGAGTGAGTATGCCCATGACCAGAGAATTCTTCCCTGTGCCAGAGTGAGTGCCAGCTCATGCCAGTGGTGTCCCCAGGCATTCCAGAAATAGCAGTTAGTGCCAGGGGGTCGCAATGAAAGCAAGGCAAGTTAACTTGATTCTGTGGAAGTAGGAATGCAGGAGAAGAGAGATAATATAGGCAGGAGGGATTAACAACATGTTCCAAAGGGATAACACTGGTATTTTGAGGGAGGGAGATGAATGCAGGCAGTGACTGTGTGTGCCAGGGGAATCACATGGCATGTGGCAGAACCATAGGGGCCAAGGATTAAGCATGTTGTGGGCCGTCTGCTATTGGACTAGCCATTCTTCAGCAGGAATGAGATCCGACTGCCAGCGCCATGTAGGGGCCTGCCAGCGCTCAGGTTCCAAGACCCCAGGGCTGCAGCAATCCTGCCTTACACCTGAGTCCTCCTCTTCAGAGGAAGCTGGAATTGAAAGGATCCTCCTGTCTCTGGAACCATCTCCACGTACGAGTAGGACAGGCTCCTATTAAAATGGTCAGCTGTCCCAAGAATCAACTATTGGAAGTCTCAGGAGGTTCAGGGGCCCCTGATGCCAGAAGGTGTAAGGCCCCAGGAACATGCGCTCCTGAGCAGCCTCCTACACACTATCCTTGTTTGTAATTCTTCCCCTCCACTTAGCATACTTGGGATGGGGCTTCTTCCTTTCTCTTATCCACCTCCAGGAACCAGTAAGGAGAGCAATGTGAAAGGGGGACCAGATGGCCATGAAACTGCCATCAGGCCATGAGAATTTACCGAGTTCCAGCTGTGGGTCTGGGCCTGGGCTTGGAGCTGGGGAGGTCAGTGTGTGCCAGGAATGAGAACCAGCATATCAGACAGCACACACAGAGGGGGACAGGGTGGTGTGGCAGGTGTGCCAGCAGCCAACAGCTTCCATGGTGATTTCACACCTGCCTTTTCCTTTCCTCTATATGACAGGTATGCTGAGCAGGAATTCTCCATATGCTCATTCTATAGATGAGAATACTAAAGCTCAGGAAAGGGAAGTGACCTGCCCCTCCCCCTGGCCCAGCATTCTTCTCTTTATAGTTTGCTGCCTCTGGAGAAAAATAAGACATGATCTCTGGCCCTGTCCTTTCTCCCAGCCTCCAAAATTTTGCAAAGTCCTCTAGTGGAGTACTCAAACTTTAAAGACTCTACTCTAGACTCTAATTCAGTGGTCTAGGGTGAGCCCTGAGATTCATATTTCTAAGAAGTTCCCCAGTGATACCGATGCTGCTGATCCTTGGACCCCATTCTGAATAGCCAGACTCCATTCCAATATACTCATCCTAATCCATCTACCGCATCTCAAATGCATTCTGTCTTGGGACCTGAAGCTTGGTAGGGAAGGTCAGGGGTAATCAAGCCCATCATACTGGAGCCCATCATTCCTGATCTCCACCCACCTTGTGGACCAGCCTGACGAGTTGTCTCTGAGGCTGCCCTGACCCCTATACTTTCTCTGTCTCCTTTAAGAGCCAATTCTCAAATTTTCCTTAATCCTGATGCAGGGGGAAAGATCTGGGTGCAAGATGACATGATTTCTAAGGTTTGATCTATAATAACCTCACTCAGTCATATTATTTATCAATTCATTCACCCACTCACCCACCCACTTACTGCATACACATTGACTCGGTGTCTCTCAAATGCTTTCCCTTCCCAGGCGTTGGTGTTTCCTCATCAATAAAATAGAAGTCTTTGAGCTTGAGTCAGTGGTCTCTACCCTGGCTGTATAGCAGAATTACCTGGAGAGATGATTATGATTTACACATACTAAGATTCACCAATTTTAAGTGTATAATTTGATGGGTCTTGGCAAATATATACAGTCATGTAGCTACCTACCACTATAATCAACATATAACATTTCCATCACTCAAATCAACTCCCTCATAATCTCTTACAGTCGAACATCCACCTCCAGCCGTGGTCTCTGATAACTACTGGTCAGCTTTCTGACATTTCCTATCAGTGGAATCATACAAAATGTACTCTTTTGCGTCTGGTTTCTTTAACCAGGAAAAATGCATTTGAGATTTATCCATGTTGTGTGAATGAATAGTTAAGTCCTTTGTATTGCTGACTAGTACTTCATTGTATGGATATACCACAATTTGTTTATCCATTTATCAGTTGATGGACACCGGGTTGTTTCCATTTGGCCATTATGAACAAAACTGTTAGGAGCATTCAAGTAAATTCTTCTTATGAACATGTTTTCCTTTGGTAAATACATTGGAGTGGGATTGTTAGGTTAGGTTGGGTGTACATTTAACTTACAAGTAACTGTCAACCTGTTTCTCCAAAGTAGCTGTACCATCTTACATTCCCACCAGCAGCGAATGAGAGTTCCACTTGTTCCACATTCTTGTCAACATTGGATACCAGCAGACTGTATGAATTTAGTCATTCTAGCAAGTGTGTAGAAGTATCTCGTTATGGTTTGAATTGTATTTCCCTGATGAGTAATGACCCTCAGCACCTTTTCATGTGTTTATTTTCCATTCTTTTATCTTTGCTGAAAAATTGATTCAAATTTTTATCCGTGTTTTATTGAATTATTTATCTTCCTATTATGAAGCTGTAAGAGTTTGTTATAAGTTCTGGATACAAGACCTTTATATTTTCTCCCAGTCTATAGCATGACTTTTTATTTTATCATTAAATTTTGAAGAACAAAGCGTTTTTTTTTAACTTGGAATAAGTCCACATCATCAATTTTTACTTTATGGTTTGTACTGTTTTTTAATGAAAGATTTAAATTTCTAATAAACCCAAGGTCATAGTGATTTTCTCCTGTGTTTTGTCATAAAAGTTTAGAGCTTTAGCTCACACATCTTTAGGTTTATGATCCATCTTGAGTGAATTCTTTTGTGTGGTGTATAATATAGATTGAGAATCATTTTTTGCCCAAGAACATCCAATTGCTCCAGTATCATTTGTTGAGAAGATTATTCTCTCCCTATCAGATTACCCTGGCACATTCATCAAAAATCAATTGACCATATATATTTGGGTCTATTTCTGGACTCGATTCTGTTCCATTGAGCTAAATATCCATAATTATGCCAATGTAAGACTGTCTCGACTATTTTAATCTAATAATAGGCCTTGAAATCTAGTATAGCAAGATTCCAAGTAATCTGGTACAGTAAGATATCCAAATTTGTTTTGTTTTTCAAAATTGCTTTGGCTATTCCAGATCCTTTGTATTTTCATATGAATTTTAGAATGGACTTATCAATTTCTCCAAATATCTATCTGGGATTTTGATAGCAAATGCACTGAATCTTTTAACACAATTGAGTCTTCTGATTCATGAACATAGTATGTCTTTCCCTTTTGTTTAGATCATTTTTAATTTCTCTGAGCAATATTTTATAGTTTTAGTATACAGGAATAGCATATGTTTTATTAAATTTGCTCCATATTTCATATTTTTCTTGCTATTATAAATGATATTGTAATATTTGAATTTTCATCTATTTACTTTTAGTATACAGGCTTTTAAAGTATGAACCTTGAATCTTGTTACCGTGCTAACCTCACTAATCAGTTCTGGTACCTTTTTTTATTGAACCCTTAGGATCTTCTACATAGGCAAATGGTCATATTATCTGCAAAAAAGATAGTGTTAATTTTTTTCTTTCTAACATATAAGCCTTTTAATTTCTTTTTCTTGTCTGTTTGCACTGGCTAGGACCTCTATTACATTGATGCACAGAAATGATGAGAGTAGAAATTCTTGCCTTGTTTCCAGTATTAGGGATAAACATTCAGTCTTTTGCCATCAAGTGTCATGCTGACCGTCGATTTTTCATAGATGCCCTTTCTCAGGTGTGGAAGTTCCCTTCTAGTCCTAGTGTGCTGAATTTGTTTTGTTTTGTTTTTAAATAATGAATGAGTATTCGATTTTCTCAAATGTTTTTTCTATATCTATTAAGGTAGTCATGTGTTTTTGGGTTTTTTTACTCTATTAAGCTGGTGAAATACATTGATTTTTTAAAAATTTTTAAAAATGTTTTATTTATTTTTTCATGAGAGTCAGAGAGAGAGAGAGAGAGAGAGAGGGAGAGAGGCAGAGGCAGAGGGAGAAGCAGGCTCCCCACCCAGCAGGGAGCCCCATGCAGGACTCGATCCCAGGACCCTGGGATCATGACCTAAGCCGAAGGCAGACGCTCAACCATCTGAGCCACCCAGGTGCCCCAAAATACATTGATTTTTGAATGTTAAAACAACCTTGCATTCTTGAGATAAACTACACTTAGTCATGATGCATCAACTTTTTCAGATATCATAGATTTAGATCACTAATATTTTGTTAAAGTACTTTGCTTTTTGTGGACATGGGGTGTTGGACTGTGTCTTTCCTTTCTTATAATATCTTTGGTTTTGGTATTAGGGTAATGCTTGCCTCATAAAAGGAATTGGGAAGTATTCCCTCCTCTTCTATTTTCTGGAAGATTTTCTGCAGAACTGGTATTATTTTGTCCTTAAAGGTTTGATATAACTAATCAATGAAGTCATCAGAGGCCAGGAATTTTCTTCAAGGGAATGTTTTTAACTAAAGAACCAGTTTAAAAAAATAGATGTGGGCTCTAAAATCAGGAACAAGACAAGGATGTCCACTTTTTCCACTTCTTTTTCAACATTGTACTGGAGGTTCTAGCCAGAGGAATTAGATCATATAAAGAAATGCTGCTCTCTTCTGGCCTGCAGAGTTTCTGCTGAAAAACCCACTGATAGCCCTATGCGGTTTCCCTTGTATGTCACTGCTTTCCTTTCTCTTGCTGCTTTTAAAATTCTCTATCACTACTTTTGGCCATCTTATTTACTTTGTGTCTTGATGCAGACCTCTTTGGGTTGGTTTTGTTCGGGGCTCTCTGTGCCTCCTGGATCTAGATTTCTCTTTGCTTCCCCAGATTCAGGAAGTTTTTAGCTATTATTTCTTCAGACAAATCTTCTGCCCCCCTTTCTCACTCTTCTCCTTCTGGGATCCCTGTCATGCGACTGTTATGCTTGACAGTGTCACTGAGTTTCCTGGGTCTCTTCTCATTTTGCATATTTTTCCCCTCTCATCTCCTCAGCTTGATTACTTTCCATTACTCTGTCCTCCAGGTGGCTGATCCATTCTTCTACTTCCTCCTGTTTGCTCTTTATTCCAGGTGGTCTATTTTTATTTCCATTTAGTGAGTCCAATAGCTCTAATTCGTTCTTTTTTACATCTACTATCTCTTGGTGGAAGATCTCATGGAGGTTCTGCACTCCTTTCTCAATTCTAGTGAGTATCTTTATGAGTATTACTTTAAATTCACTATCAGACATATTACTTATCTCCATTTTGTTTAGGTCTCTTGCTCTGATTTTGTCCCACTCTTTCATCTGGAACAGATTCCTCTATCTCCTCATTTTGTCAATTGCTGTGACTGTTTCTATGTGTTAGGAAAATCAGCTACGTCTCCCACACTTGAAAGTAGTGGCTTTATGAAGAAGAGGTCCTGCAGTGCAGTGTCTCCTTTTCACCAGAAAATGGTGCTTCGGGGGGTGTCTCCTATGTGTGTTGCCACAGGGGTGTCCTACCATTGTGGCAGAGCTGTGTTTGTCTTCAATCCAGCCTGCGATGGCTCTCTGCATGTTGTGAGCAGAGTCTGGTACCTGTGGTGTTAGTGGGCTGGTCTAGGGCTGTCTCAGGCTTGAGTTGTGTCAGAACAGGTGTTTGCCAGAGATGAAGTAGGACCAAACTTCAAGCACTTCCCTTGTGTTGTCCCCTGAGAAGCTTTTGTTGGTGGGCAGGGCCTGCAGTCAGACCAGCTGCCTTCCCCCAGCCCACTGCTGGGGTCACGGTCAGACTGGTGTTGTGGTTATTTTCCCCTCTCCCTGGAGCAGGACGCACTTTGGAGTGATGCTGACCCTTGTCTGGGCTATGTGCACACTGCCAGGCTTGTGGCACTGCTTTGATGGGATCTTGCCAAGAACAATCAGAGGGGGTGGATCTGCTTCGCTGTGGCCTCTTGTCTACCTCGGGCTGCGGAGTCTGTTCTGCCAGTTTTGGGGTTGCTTTCTGGGTTATTTATACTGATGTGGGTGTTCTCTAGGTGGCCACGTGGCAAGAAGTGAGCCCAGGGTCCTCCTACTCCGCCATCTTCCCAGCAACCCAAGAATAGCTTTTTAAAATGGAGCTGGAACAGCTGGATATCCATATGCAAAATAATGAATGGATCCTTGTTCCATACACAAAAACTAATCCAAAATGCATCAAAAACCTGAATGTGAGAGCTAAAAGTGTAAGACTTTTTGAAGGAAACAGATGTGAGTTTTCTTGCCCTTAGATTAGGCAATAGTTTCTTACCTATGACACCAAAAGCATAAACAACCAAAGAAAAAATAGATAAATTGGACTTCATCAGAATGAGAAACTTTTGTGCATCAAAAGACACTATCAAGAAAGTGAAAAAATAACCCATGGAATAAGAGAAAGTATTTGTAATTATATATCTGAAAGGGGCCTACAATTCAGAATATATAAAGAACTATTACAACTCAATGATAAAAAGACAATCCAATTTTTAAAATAGACAAAGGATTTGAATAGACATAACTCCAAAGATATACAAATGGTCAATAAGCATGTGAAAAGATCTTCAACATCATTAGTCATTAGAGAAATGCAAATCTAAACCACAATGAGATACCACATCACACCCACTAGGATGGCTATTTAAAAAAGAAAAAGGAAAAAGAGAAACAAGTCTTGGTAAAGATGTAGATAAATTGGAACCCTCATACATTGCTGGTGGGAATGTAAAATGGTACAGCCACTGTGGAAATAGTTTGGCAGTTCCTCAAAAAGCTAAAAATGGGTGGCTATATGAATTCCACTTTTAGGTGTATAACCAAGAGACATGAAAACACACATTCACACAAAAACTTATAAAGGAATTTTCACAGAAACATTATTCACAATGGTCAAAAAGTAGAAACAACCTAAATGTCCGTTAACAAAATGTGGTATGTCTATACAAGGGAATATTTTTTAACCATAAAAAAGAATGAAGTACTGATACATGGTAAAACTTGGATGAATCTTGAAAACTTATGCTAAGTGAAAGAAGGCAGACACAAAAGGTTATACATTGTACAGTTCCATTTATATGGATTGTTCTGTATAGGCAACTCCATAGAGATGAAAAGTTGACTAGTAGTGTCAGGGGTTGGGGGGAAGGAGGAAATGAGGAGTGATTATTTGTGGGCACAGAGTTTCTTTTTAGGGTGATGAAATGTTCTGGAATTAGAGGTGATGACACAACCTTGTGAATACACTAATCACCACTGAATCATACACTTTAAGATAGTGAATTTTGTGTTACATGAAATTTTATGTTCTATGAATTATATCTCCATTTAAAAAAATAGGTAAAAGGCAGGGGCGCCTGGGTGGCTTAGTCGTTAAGCGTCTGCCTTCCGCTTGGGTCATGATCTCAGGGTCCTGGGATCGAGTACCGCATTGGGCTCCCTGCTCCGCGGGAGGCCTGCTTCTCCCTCTCCCACTCCCCTTGCTTGTGTTCCTGCTCTCACTATCTCTCTCTCTGTCAAGTAAATAAAAATAAAAAGTCTTAAAAAAATAAAATAAAATAAAAAATAGGTAAAAGACAATCCAGAATTCTTATTTCTTCTGGAGTGAGCTTTGGTGGTTTGTGCATTCAAGGACTTTCTCTATTTCATCGAAGTAGTCAAATTCATTGACCAACGTTTGTTTATAATATTAGTATTTGTCAATTTTATTGGTATTTTTAAAGAACGAGATTTTGAACTCTCTTTCCCTCCCACATCACCCTCTACTTTTTTTTTTTAAGATTTTGTTTATTTATTTGGGAGACAGAGAGCAGAGTGAGAGAGCACAAGCAAGGGGAATGACAGAGGGAGAGGGAGAAGCAGACTCCCAGCTGAGTAGGGAGCCCAATGTGGGGCTCGATCCCAGGACTCTGAGATCATGACCTGAGCCAAAGGCAAATGTTTAACCAACTGAGTCATCCAGGAGCCCCACCCTCTTTCTACTTTTAAAAATTTCTCCCATTCTTGTTATTATTTTTCTCTTTTAATTTTCTCTTCTTTTTCTAGCTTCTTGAAGTAAAACTTAATATATTGATTTAAGACCTTTCTTCTTTTTCCAGTACAATCATTTAATGCTACAAATTTCCCTCTAAGCACTGCTTGAGATGCACCCCATTCACCTTAAAATGTTTTGTTTTCATTTTCAACCAATGCAAAATATCTTCTGATTTCCCTTTTGATTTCTTATATGGTCCATTGCTTATTTAAGGATATGTTATTTATAATTACCAAATATTGGGGACTTTTCCAGATACCCGTCCTTCTGTTGTTGATTTCAAATTTATTTCTGTTGTGTTCAGAGAACATGCTCTGCTTGAGTCCAATCTTCTTGATTCTGTTTTATGATCCAGAATATGCTGCTTCTTAGTAAGTGTTCCACAAGCACCCGAGAAGAAAGTACATCCTGCTGCTGTTGAGTGGAGTGTTCCATAAATGTCAATTAGGTCAACTTGATTGATAGTGTTGTTAACTTGTTTTCTATTCTTACTGATTTTTTGTGTGTGTACTTGTTCTGTCGATTACTGAGAGAGGAATGTTGAAATTTCCAACTATGCAGATTTGTCTATTTCCTTTTTTAGTTCTATAAGTTTTTGTTTCATACATATTGAACCCCTATGCTCGGTGCATACATATTTAGGATTATAATGACTTTTTGATTAGTTGACCTATTTATCATGATGAAATCTCTCTATCTTTGGTAATATTCCTTGTTCTGAAGTTTACTTTGTATGATTTAATCACTCTAGATTTCTTTGGATTAAGGTTTGAATTGTATATATTTGTTCATCTTTTTAGTTTTAACCTGTGTCTTCATATATAAAATAGGCTTTTTATAGGTGATGTACAGTTGTGTTTTGTCTTTTTACCCTATCTTAAAAGTTCTGCCTTTTAACTGGAATGTTTAGATCATTTTATATTCAATGTAATTATATATATTACTGGTTTATATTCACCATCCTGCTATTTGTTTCTCGTTTGTCTTATGGTTCTTTGTTATTTTCATTCCCTTTTATTAGATTTGGGTTTTTTTTTTTTTTGCTTTATTTTTTCTTTGTTGCTCTAGAGTCTGCATTATACATGTTTAATTTATTACAGTCTACCTTCAAGCAATATTATACCACTTCATATATACTGTAAAAACCTTACAATATCTACTTCTATTTCTCTTCCCCATCCTTTGTAGATTGTCACCATACATGTTACTTCTACATATGTTTTATTTTTATTTATTTTTTATTTTTTTAGAGAGGGTGGGGGAGAGGGGCAGAGAGAGAGGGAGAGAAAGAATCTTAAGCAGGCTCCATGCTCAGCATGGAGCCCCATGCGAGGTTTGATCTCACGATCCTGAGATCATGACCTGAGATGAAATCAAGAGCCAGATGGTTAACGAACTGAGCCAGCTAGACATCCCATTTCTACATATGTTTTAAACCTTGAATACATTATTATTATTTTATCTTGGAATAGTCAATTATAGACCCACAGAAAGAGTAACAGGGACCAGGTTTACCCTCCCCATCAACACAATAATTTTTTTAAAAAACAGACCCAGTATAAGAGGCAATACTTTATTTATTTATTAGCATTAGTGTATGTATTTATCTTTTATTGAGGTAAAATTCACATATCACAGAATTAGCCATCATAAAATGTACAATTCAGTGGCATTTAGTGTGTGCACAATGTTGTGTAACTACCACTTCTCTCTAGTTTCTAGTTTCCATACTTTATCATAAACACCTGAAACTAATATAACACTGTATGTTAATTATATTGGAATTAAAAAAGTAAAAATTAAAAAAAAATTTAATTATGCTAAGAAAGAAGCCAGATGCTAAAGGTCATATAATTGAATGATTCCTTTATATGCTATATCCAGAATTGGCAAATCCACAGAGACAGAAAGCATATTAGTTAACAGGGGATAAGGGGAGGGGGCTGTGATCATTTAAATGTGTGGGCGTTTATGGTCTTTATGATGAAGAAGAAGCACTTTCAGAGACACTAGACATCAAGCAATAAAGGAAAATAATCTCTGAGAAATGAAATGAACCAAGCCAGCCCTGCAATTGCTGTGGCTTATTGCCTTGCAAGAGTTTTCAGGCCATGGCCCAGGAAGCGGGGAGTCCAGGTAGAGCCTAGTGGATTCCTTGAATGGAGGAAACAAAGCCAAGCAATCAGTGAGATGAAGGCAGCTAGGATTCTCAAGTCAGAACAGCAAAGAGAAAAATGTTGTACACAGAGAGAACTCTGGAGATCCACAGAGGGGGCCCCTTACATATTCAGAAAGTCCTAATCAGTGCATGTACGCATGCATATTTCACAATATGAAAAGACTAGAGAACAATGCCCAAAGTCACACAGAGCCAGAGATGGTGCCTCTTCCCATGTGCCAGACTGGAAAAATGGATAATTAATGAATAGAATACCCAGGAAGCTCTTACCTCAGTAATAGGGAATAATTAGCCTTCATCTAAGTGCTGCTCCAGATCTGCCTAGCAAATCATTAAAGCAAGATTCAAAAGGATCGAACTCTTTCCAAGTAATTTAGCTGCATAATCTCAGAAAAAAAAATAACATTATTGGAATATAAAAATATCCAGGACTTAACACTTAACTTAAAATTCATAATGTCTGGGATCCCACCAAACATTACTAGGTAGGTAAAAAAAAAAAAAAGTTTACTAGGCATAGACAAAAGCAGGAAAACACAATCCATATTGACGAGAGTAATCGACTAACTGAAACAGACCTAGAACTGACAACAGATGTTAGGATTAGCAGACAAGGACATTAAAACAGCTATTATAACTATGTCCCATATGTTCAAAAAGTTAAGTGAAACATGAATGATAGTTTTTTTTAAAAAACTGAACATCTAGAATTGAAAATTACAGTGTCTGAGAGGAAAAAAATCTCTGTCTGAGATGAGATTAATGACAGATTAGGCACAGTAGAAGAAATAATGGTGAATTTGAAAGCATAGCAATAAAAACTATCCAAAATGAAAACTATAAAAAAATGTCGAGTGTCATTGAACAGTGGGACCTCAAGTAGCCTAATATATAAGTAATTGGAAACCACAAAGGAGAGGAGAAATGGGGTAGAGGGAACGGAAAGAAATATTTGAAGATATAATACCCGAAAAACGTCAAATGTGCTGAAAAATATTGAGTCACAAATCCAAGAAACCAAATGAATTCCAAGAATAAGAATCATAAAGAAAACGAAAACAAGGCATATCTTAATCAAATTGCTCAAAATTGATGATAAAGAGGACATCTTAAAAATGGCCAGAGGGAAAAAGACACTTTACATACAGAGGAAAAAAGACAAAGGTAATATTGTAGATCCCTCACCAGGATACTGCAAGCAAAAAGATACTGGAATACAACTTTCAAATTGCTGGAAAAAATTGTCAGCTTAGAATTCTGTACCCAGTGAAAATATCTTTTAAAAATGAAAACAAAATCAAGATGTTTACAGACATCCAAAATGGTCTAAACACCCTAATTGAATGGCAGAAATCATCAATCTGAATAAAAAAGCAAACCCAGTTATATGCTGCCTATAAGAAATGCACCTTAACTATAAAGACATAATTAGGTTAAAAGTAAAAGGATGGAAAAAGATATAACTTGCTAACATGAAACAAAAGAAAGCTGGAGTGGCTATTTTAATATAAGACAAAGAAAATTTCAGAGCAAAAAGAAAACCTTCTCCATACTATCTTCTCAGTTTTTCTGTAAAAATAAAGTCTAATTGAAAAAAAAAGGACTGCATTTGGGACATGACAGCATGTTTGACAGCATTTGATAACATATCAGAATTTGTGGATGCTGCTAAAGCAGTACTTGGGAAGTTTATAACAATAAATGCCCATGTTGGAAAGGATAAAGTTCTCAAGTTAATAAATTCTTCTCCTTCAAAAAAAAAAAAAAAAACTAGAAAAAGAAGAGCAAGTAAACCCCGAAGTAGGGAGAAAAAAGAAAATAATAAAGATCAAAATGTAAATTAATGAGGACGGGAGCAAGATGGCGCAGGAGTAGGAGACCTGGATTTCGTCTGGTCTCAGGAATTCAGCTGAATAGGGATCAAACCATTCTGAACACCTACGAACTCAACAGGAGATGGAAGAGAAGAATAGCAACAACTCTCTGAACAGAGAAGCGACCACGTACTGGAAGGTAGGACGTGCGGAGAAGTGAATCCGAGGCGATATTCGGGAGGATAGACGGCGGGGGAGGGGCCCTCCGTCGGCCACTTCTGGCAAGTGCTAGAGCCGCGGAGCACAAAATCGGAACTTCTAGAAGTCGGCTCCGCTGAGGGACGTCGCTCCAGTGGCTAAGCGGGAGGTGGAACCCTCATGGGACAGTGTGGTCTCAGGACCCTCGGGGTCACAGAAAGACCAGGGGTGCCTGAGTGCGGCAGAGCTCCCAGGGTTTGGAGTGGGGAAGCCGGCTGCGGAGACGGAGCCGAGGGCCAGGCTCTCAGCTCGGGGTGGCCATAAACTGTGATCCGCGGCCCAGTCGGGCCACTGCTCCTCCAGCAGGAACCCAACAAGCAGCAGATCCGGGGAGACTCCCCTTCCTCCCCTGTGAGGAGCAGGGCAGGAGCGCACCACAGGGATCTGCTGGGTTTGGAGACTCCACACTGGGTCAGGTGCCAGAGATAGAAACGCTCGGTCACAGGCCGGGTGAGCACGGACTGCGGCCGGAGACCGGGGACACGGGAGTGACTGCTTTTCTCTGGGGGCGCACTGAGTAGGGCCCCGAGTTCTCAGTTCCTCCGGGCGGAGATTGGGAGGCCACCATTCTCACTCTGGTCCTCCAAAGCTGTACCGAGAGCTTGCAGGGAACAAAAGCTCCCGAGATCAAACCCGAGCAGCTTGCTTAGCCCGGACCAACAAGGGCGGGGCAATTCCGCCTCCGGCAAAGACATTTGGGAACCACGGCAACAGGCCCCTCCTCCAGAAGATCAGCACGAACAGCCAGCCAAGACCAAGACCAAGTCTACCGATCAAGGAGAACAGGAGAACTCCAGCGCTAGGGGAATACTACACATAGAATTCATGGCTTTTTTTTTTTTTTACCATGATTCATTAGTTTTTCAAAGTTAATTTTTTAACTATTTTTTTTTTGAATTTTTCTTTTTCCCTTTTCCAACCAACATCTTATCAATCCCTCTTTTAAAAAAATTTTATTTTTCATTTTTAGAGTCATATTCTATCCCTTCATGGTAGTTACCCTTTTTTTGGCATATATATATAAGTTGTTCTCTCTTTAAAATTTTGAGGTACAGTTTCTTCTAACAGATCAAAATATACCCTAAATCACTAGTGTATGGCTTTGTTCTAGTCTCCTGCCTGATCACATTCTCTCCCTTTTTTTTCTTTTTTTTTTTAAATCTTCTTCTTTCTTTTTTCAAACTTCTTATCAATTCCTTTTATAAAATCTTTTATAATTTTCATCTTTACAGTCATATTACATCCATTCAGTGTATCAACCCTTATTTTGTACATATATAAGTCTTTCTTTCTTTAAAATTATAGGGGGCAATTTCTTCTAACAGACCAAAATACACCCAAAATCTAGTGTGTGGCACTGATCTATGCACCAGCCTGATCATATTTGATCATATTCTGGCTTTTTTTTTGTTTTGTTCTGTTTTTGTTTGTTTTTCTCTTTCTCTTTTTCTTTTTTTTTTCTCTCTCTTTTCTTTTTTCTTTCTTTCCCTTTCTTCTTGCCTTTCAGGTTTCAGGTTTCAGGTCTTTTCTGATTTATATAGAGTATATTTGCTGGGGACGTTGTTACCCTGTTAGCCTTTTGTTCTCTCATTCATCTATTCTCCTCTGGACAAAATGACAAGACGAAAAAAATCACCTCAACAAAAAGAACAAGAGGTAGTACCCTCTGCCAGGGACCTACTCAATACAGACATTAGTACGATGTCGGACCTAGAGTTCAGAATCATGATTCTAAAGATACTAGCTGGGCTTGAAAAAAGCATGGAAGTTATTAGAGACACCCTTCCTGGAGAAATAAAAGAACTAAAATCTAATCAAGTTGAAATCAAAAAGGCTATTAATGAGGTGCAATCAAAAATGGGGGCACTAACTGCTAGGATAAATGAGGCAGTAGAGAGAATCAGCGATATAGAAGACCAAATGATGGAAAATAAAGAAGCTGAGAAAAAGAGAGAGAAACAACTACAGGATCACAAGGGCAGAATTCGAGAGATAAGCGATACGATAAGACAAAACAACATTAGAATAATTGGGATCCCAGAAGAAGAAGAAAGAGAGAGAGGGGCAAAAGGTATATTGGAGCAAATTATAGCAGAGAACTTCCCTAATGTGGGGAAGGAAACAGGCATCAAAGTCCAAGAGGCACAGAGAACCCCTCTCAAAATCAATAAAAATAGGTCAACATCCCGACATCTAATAGTAAAACTTACAAGTCTCAGAGACAAAGAGAAAATCTTGAGAGCAGCTCAGGAGAAGAGATCTGTAACCTACAATGGTAGAAACATTAGATTGGCAACAGATCTATCCACAGAGACCTGGCAGGCCAGAAAAGACTGGCATGATATCTTCGGAGCACTAAACAAGAAAAATATGCAGCCAAAAATACTATATCCAGCTAGGCTGTCACTGAAAATAGAAGGAGAGATAAAAATCTTCCAGGACAAACAAAAACTAAAGGAATTTGCAAACACGAAACCAGCCCTCCAAGAAATATTGAAAGGGGTCCTCTAAGCAAAGAGAGAGCCTAAAAGCAGCATAGACCAGAAAGGAACACAGACAATATACAGTAACAGTCACCTTACAGGCCATACAATGGCACTAAATTCATATTTTTCAATAGTTACCCTGCATGTAAATGGGCTAAATGCCCCAATCAAAAGACACAGGCTATCAGATTGGATTAAAAAACAAGACCCATCGATATGCTGTCTGCAAGAGACTCATTTTAGACCCAAAGACACCCCCACATTGAAAGTGAGGAGGTGGAAAACCATTTACCATGCTAATGGACACCAAAAGAAAGCTGGGGTGGCAATCCTTATATCAGACAAATTAGATTTTAAAACAAAGACTGTAATAAGAGATGAGGAAGGACACTATATCCTACTTAAAGGGTCTATCCAACAAGAAGATCTAACAATTGTAAATATCTATGCCCCTAACATGGGAGCAACCAATTATATAAGGCAATTAATAACAAAAGCAAAGAAACACATGGACAACAATGCAATAATAGTGGGGGACTTTAACACCCCCCTGACTGAAATGGTCAGATCATCTAAGCAAAAGGTCAACAAGGAAATAAAGACTTTAAATGACACACTGGACCAAATGGACTTCACAGACATATTCAGAACATTCCATCCCAAAGCAACGGAATACACATTCTTCTCTAGGGCCCTGGAACATTCTCCAGAAGAGATCACATCCTAGGTCACAAACCAGGTCTCAACCAGTACCAAAAGATTGGGATTTTTCCCTGCATGTTTTCAGACCACAATGCTTTGAAACTAGAACTCAATCACAAGAGGAAAGTCGGAAAGAACTCAAATACATGGAGGCTAAAGGGCATCCTACTAAAGAATGAACGGGTCAACCAGGAAATTAAAGAAGAATTAAACAAATTCATGGAAACCAATGAAAATGAAAACACAACTGTTCAAAATCTTTGGGATACAGCAAAGGCAGTCCTGAGAGGAAAGTATATAGCAATACAAGCCTTTCTCAAGAAACAAGAAAGGTCTCAAATACACAACCTAACCCTACACCTAAAGGACCTAGAGAAAAAAAAGCAAATAAAGCCTAAACCCAGCAGGAGAAGAGAAATCATAAAGATCAGAGAAGAAATCAATGAAATAGAAATCAAAAGAACAATAGAACAGATCAACAAAACTAGGAGCTGGTTCTTTGAAAGAATTAACAAGATTGATAAACCCCTGGCCAGACTTATCCAAAAGAAAAGAGAAATGACCCAAATCAACAAAATCATGAATGAAAGAGGAGAGATCACAACCAACACCAAAGAAATACAATTATAAGAACTTAATATGAGCAACTCTATGCCAGCAAATTAGATAACCTGGAAGAAATGGATGCATTCCTAGAGATGTATCAACTACCAAAATTGAACCAGGAAGAAACAGAAAACCTGAACAGACCTATAACCACTAAGGAAATTGAAGCAGTCATCAAAAATCTCCCAAGAAACAAAAGCCCAGGGCCAGATGGCTTCCCAGGGGAATTCTATCAGACATTTAAAGAAGAATTAATACTTATTCTCCTGAAATTGTTCCAAAAAATAGAAATGGAAGGAAAACTTCCAAACTCATTTTATGAGGCCACCATTACCTTGATCCCAAAGCCAGACAAAGACCCCATCAAAAAGGAGAATTACAGACCAATATCCTTGATGAACATGGATGCAAAAATTCTCACCAAAATACTAGCCAATAGGATCCAACAGTACATTAAAAGGATTATTCACCATGACCAAGTGGGGTTTATCCCTGGGCTGCAAGGCTGGTTCAACATCCGCAAATCAATCACGTGATACAATATATTAACAAAAGAAAGAACAAGAATCATATGATCCTCTCAATAGATGCAGAGAAAGCATTTGACAAAGTACAGCATCCTTTCTTGATCAAAACTCTTCAGAGTATAGGGATAGAGGGTACATAACTCAATATCATAAAAACCATCTATGAAAAACCTACAGCGAATATCATTCTCAATGGGGAAAAGCTGAGAGCTTTCCCCTTAAGGTCAGGAACTCGGCAGGGATGTCCACTCTCACCACTGCTATTCAACATAGTGTTAGAAGTCCTAGCCACAGCAATCAGACAACAAAAAGAAATCAAAGGCATCCAAATCGGCAAAGAGGAAGTCAAACTCTCACTCTTTGCATGTGATAGGATAGTTTATGTGGAAAACCCAAAAGACTCCACCCTAAAACTGCTAGAACTCATACAGGAATTCAGTAAAGTGACAGGATATAAAATCAATGCACAGAAATCAGTGGCATTCCTATACACCAACAACAAGACAGAAGAGAGACAAATTAAGGAGTCGATCCCATTTACAATTGCACCCAAAACCATAAGATACCTAGGAATAAATTTAACCAAAGAGGCAAAGGATCTGTACTCAGAAAACTATAAAATACTCATGAAAGAAATTGAGGAAGACACAAAGAAATGGAAAAACGTTCCATGCTCATCAATTGGAAGAACAAACATTGTGAAGATGTCAACGCTACCTAGAGAAATCTACACATTCAATGCAATCCCCATCAAAATACCATCCACTTTTTTCAAAGAAATGGAACAAATAATCCTAAAATTTGTATGGAACCAGAAGAGACCCCGAATAGCCAGAGGAATGTCGAAAAAGAACAGCAAAGCTGGCGGCATCACAATTCCGGACTTCCAGCTCTATTACAAAGCTGTCATCAAGACAGTATGGTACTGGCACAAAAACAGACACATAGATCAATGGAACAGAATCGAGAGCCCAGAAATGGACCCTCAACTCTATGGTCAACTAATCTTTGACAAAGCAGGAAAGAATGTCCAATGGAAAAAAGTCTCTTCAACAAATGGTGTTGGGAAATTCGGACAGCCACATGCAGAAGAATGAAACTGGACCATTTCCTTACACCAAACACAAAAATAGACTCCAAATGGTTGAAAGACCTAAACGTGAGACAGAGTCCATCAAAATCCTAAAGGAGAACACAGGCAGCAACCTCTTAGACCTCAGCCACAGCAACTTCTTCCTGGAAACATCGCCAAAGGCAAGGGAAGCAAGGGCAAAAATGAACTATTGGGATTTCATCAAGATAAAAAGCTTTTGCACAGCAAAAGAAACAGTCCACAAAACCAAAAGGCAACCGACAGAATGGGAGAAAATATTTGCAAATGACATATCAGATAAAGGGCTGGTATCCAAAATCTATAAAGAACATATCAAACTCAACACCCAAAGAACAAATAATCCAATCAAGAAGTGGGCAGAAGACATGAACACACATTTTTCCAAAGAAGACATCCAAATGGCCAACAGACACATGAAAAAGTGCTCAACATTGCTCGGCATCAGGGAAATCCAAATTGAAACCTCAATGAGATACCACCTCACACCAGTCAGAATGGCTAAAATTAACAATTCGGGAAACGACAGATGTTGGCGGGCATGTGGAGAAAGGGGAACCCTCCTACACTGTTGGTGGGAATGCAAGCTGGTGCAACCACTCTGGAAAACAGTATGGAGGTTCCTCAAACAGTTGAAAATAGAGCTACCATATGATCCAGCAATTGCACTACTGGGTATCTACCACAAAGATACAAATGTAGGGATCCAAAGGGGTACATGCACCCCAATGTTTATAGCAGCAATGTCCACAATAGCCAAACTATGGAATGAGCCAAGATGTCCATGGACAGATGAATGGATAAAGATGTGGTATACATACACAATGGAATATTATGCAGCCATCCAAAGGAATGAGATCTTGCCATTTGCAACGACGTGGATGGAACTGGAGGGTGTTACGCTGAGTGAAATAAGTCAATCAGAAAAAGACATGTATCATATGACCTCGCTGATATGAGGAATTTTTAACCTCAGGAAACAAACTGAGGGTTGCTGGAGTGGCGGGGGGTGGGAGGGATGGGGTGGCTGGGTGATAGACATTGGGGAGGGTATGTGCTATGGTGAGCGCTGTGAATTGTGCAAGACTGTTGAATCACAGATCTGTACCTCTGAAACAAATAATGCAATATATGTTAAGAAAAAAACAAAAGAAGAAGATGGCAGGAGGGGAAGAATGAAGGGGAGTAAGTGGGAGGGGGAGACGAACCATGAGAGACGATGGACTCTGAAAAACAAACTGAGGGTTCTAGAGGGGAGGGGGGTGGGAGGATGGGTTAGCCTGGTGATGGGTATTAAAGAGGGCACGTTCTGCGTGGAGCACTGGGTGTTATGCACAAACAATGAATCATGGAACACTACATCAAAAACTAATGATATCATGTATGGTGCTTAGCATAACAATAAAAAAATTTAAAAAAAAAGATGTAAAATGTCTCCCCAGAGACTTCTGCTTTTAGCCCAAGGGAATAATAGGAACTGAATTTACCTTTCCATCTTAAACAACTAGAACTCTGGGCAAAATACAGGATATGATGGTTTTCAGACATCGAACAACCGGCATGACATGACTGTAATTGCTTAGAGAAAGGAAACAAAGAAGGTGAGCCTTACAATTTCATCAACTTACCACTCTGACTTAAGGAAACAGAAACAAGTGCAGAGAGACCAAGGTGGTTAGAATTTGTGGGGCAGAGTATTTGAGAGGTGAGAGCTGAAAAGAGAGCTGCCAGGCATTGCAAGGGGTCCTCGGGGCTTTGGTTAAGAACTCATCTGAGCACATGCGAAAGAAAGTTACCAGGAAAGGAACCACTAGAATGCAATGGACCAAACAATTTCCAGACCTGAAACAGGGCTACCCCAGAAAGGTATCATCTTAGTGGTAGGGCTAAATTAGTCCTAGAATAAAGGGTGCTCTGGAATCACCCTAAAAGATAAAATAACCCTTGAAAGGATTCAACAATTTCCAAGTAACTTACTTGTGTTCCAGAACATAATTTAGGAATATTTATGGGAACTCATAAATACCCAGCACCCAGCAAGTTTCAATACACAATGTCTGGCATCCAACCAAAAATTACCAGGTGCATTAGTTTTCTATTGCTGCCATAACAAATTACCACGAATTCAGTGACTTCAAATAGCATTCATTTATTTTCTCACACTATCTGTGGATCAGAAGTCTGGGCATAGCATAGCTCAGCTGGGTATTCTGCTGATGGTCTCACAACGACTGAAATAAAAATGTCAGTTTGGTTAGTTCTTCTCTGGAGCTTGGGAATGTCTTCCCAGCTTAACCTTAGTTTCTATGGTTGTAGGACTGAGGTCCCTGTTTCCATGTCAGCTAGGGGCTGCCCTCAGCTCCTTGAGGCTTCCCACATTTCTTCTTATGAGGTCCTCTCTGTCTTCAAACCAGCAATGGTGCATCAAGTTCTAACCGTGCTCTGAATCTCCCTGACTTCCTCTTCTGCTGCTGCTTTAAAAGACTCATGTGATTATGTTGAGGTCATCCAGATAACCCAATGTAATCTTCCTATTTTAAGGTCAAATAATTAGTAAGCTTAATTACATCTGCAAAGCACCTTTTCCCATATAAGTCAATATATCCACAGCTCCTTGGATCAGAGCATAGCATCTTCTTAGAGGCCATAATTCTTCCAGGTATGCAATAAAGCAAGAAAATATGATCCATTCCAGGTGAAAATTCAAATATTAGAAATAGACCAGAAATGAGAGAACAAATTAGTGGACAAGGATATTAAAAGAGCTATTGTGAATATGTTGCGTACCTTTAAGATAGAGGAAAATATGGCCATGATGAAAAGTAGGGGTTCCTGGGTATCGCAGTTGGTTAAGCATTGGACTTGGTTTTGGCTCAGGTCGTGATCTCAGGGTCACAAGATTGATCCCCACCTCAGGCTCCATGGAATCTGCTTGGGTTTCTCTCTCCCTCTCCTGCTGCCCCTCCCCCTACTCTTGTGCTTGCACACTCTAAAATAAATAAATCTTAAAAAAAGAAATAGTGTGTATATTTATATTTATATTTATATTTATATTTATATTCACACCCAAATGGAACTTTTAGAAATGAAAATTCAATATCTGAAATTTCATTGTATTTTTAATATCTGAAAATACACTGGGTGTGATTAACCACAGAGTAGATGCTGCTAAAGAAAGACAGTAAACTTGAAGATATAGCAATAAAACAATACAAAATGAAGCACACAGGGAGGAAAGTAAGCAGAAAAAAAACACAAAAGCCGTGGAGCATTTTCAATCAATCTGAGTCACAAAAGGAGGAAACAAGGAACTTTTTTTTTTTTAACAAATAATGTCCAGAAACTTTCCAAATTTGATGAAAACTATAAACCCCCAGAATCATGAAGCTTAAGATTTGAACCCAATTCAAATCTGCCAAAAATATTTATGTATAAGTCTTTGTATGGACATATGCAATGTCTTGGGTAAATACTCAATAGTGGAATGGCTGGATTATATTTTCTCCAAGACTGTACCTTGTATATTCACCCTCTTAAGAATATTGTTTTTGAAGAACAACCACTTTTAAATTTTAATGAAGTCCAATTTATCAATTTTTTTCTTTTATGGGTCATGCTCTTGGTGTCATGTCTAGTAATTTTTGCCTAACTAAAGTGTATGTTTAACTGTCAAAAGCTGCCAAAGTCTTTTCCAAATGGTTGTACATTTTATATTACCACCATAATGTATGAGAGTCCCACTTCCTCCACATCCTCATCAACGATTGATGTAGTCATTCTTAAATTTTGGCCATTCTAATAGGTATGTAGTGGTACTTAATTGTGGTTTTAATTTGCATTTCCCTAAGGACAAACGATATGAACATTTTTTTCATGTGCTTATCTGCTATCCATACATCTTCTTTAATGAAATAGCTATTTCATAAATATCTTTTCCAAATTATTTATTGTATTGTTTGTTTTCATATTATTGAGTTTCAGTATCTCTTTATCCTGGATACAAGTTCTTTATTAGATAAATGCTTTGGAAAGATTTTCTCTAACTCTGTGTCTTGTCTATTCATTCTCTTAAGAGTGTTTTTTGAAGAGACATTTTTAATTTTGGTGAAGTCAGATCTATCAATTTGTTCTTTTAGGATTATGCCTTTCATATTATGTCTAGCAAATCTTTGCCTAACTGAAGGTAACAGAGATTTTCTTCTAAGTTTTCTTCTAGAAGTTCTATAGTTTTAAGTTTTATATTTAGGTAAATGATTCATTTTGAGTGAACTTTGGTGTATATTTGTATGTGATATGTTTCAAAGGTTTTTTTAATTTTTAATTTTGCATATGAATATCCAATTGTTCCAGTCCAATTTGTTGAAAAGAGTAACTTTTCTCTACTAAATTGCCTTTTTGCCTTTGTCTTGGAAAAGTAAGTTTTCCATATGTGTGGTTCTCCTTCTGGACTCTCTGTTCTATTGAAGTATTGTCTATCTTTAAGCCAATTCCACAGTGTTTTGATTACTGTAGCTTTTTTTTTTTTACGATTTTATTTATTTATTTATTTGACAGAGAGAGAACAAGCAGGGGGAGCTGCAGAGGGAGAGGGAGAAGCAGGCTCCCCACTAAGCAGAAAGCCCCACTCAGGGCTCGATCCCAGGACCCTGGGATCATGACCTGAGCTGAAGGCAGCCACTTATCCGACTGAGCCACCCAGGAGCCCCAATTACCATAGCTTTGTAATGATAAGGAAAATCTGTGTCCTAAGATGGCCGACCGAGCCAGCAAGGGATTCCCAGTCCTTGCCCCAGGGCTCTTCCAAGTTCTTCTCCCTGCTCTGCTTCCTGCGCAGACCAATTCAGGTTCTTCTCCCTGCCCTGTTTCGCGCACGCACCAGAAGTGCCAAGTATGCAGAAGTAGAAGTGTATAAATTGCCCCCTTTGTTTGTGCTTGGGGCTCAGACCTTTGGAGACCGCTCGCCTCTGAGCCCGCCGGCGTTAAATAAACCTATCCTCCAAGATCTCCAGGTGCGATCCAGTCCAGGTTCCGTAAAAATAATAAATCCTGAAATCAGATACTTTAGCTCTCCAACTTTGTTCTTTTTTTCAAGCTTTTTGGCTTTTTGAGATCCTTTACATTTCCACATAAAATTTAGAATCACATTGTAAATGTTTACCAAAAAACCTGATGAGATCTTGATTAGGATTTCAGGCAACATATAGAACAATTTAGGGAGAATTAGTGTCTTAATGAGATCAAGTCTTCTGATTCATGAACATGGTATGTCTCTTCATTATTTAGGTCTTCTTTAATTTCTCTGGGCAATATATCACAGTTTCTAGTGTACAGAAACTGTAATATATTCTTAAATCTATTTCAAAGAATAGATTTAATAGCTATTGGAAATGGCTATTAAAAATTTGGATTTCCCCCTCTCCTTCAGTGGTTTTTTGTGTGTCAACTGTGTCATCTTCATTTTATTCCTTTTTCCCTTTTTCACAGAGAAATAAAAGTCTAGAAATAAAAATAAAATAAAATTTGAATTTCCAATTTTTCATTCCTGGTATACAGAAATATCTTACATTTTTATATCCTGTTACCATGTTATTTATAATTCTAGTAGTTTTTTTTTTTTAAATCTTTTAGGATTTTCTACTTAGACATGATTGCATTATCTTGGAGAAGATAGTTTTAATTTTTCCCTTCCAATCTGTATGCCTTTCCCCCCTTGCCTGCTTGCAATGGCTAGGACTTTCATTTCAATGTTCAAAAGAAGTGGCAAGACTAAAAATTCTTGCCTTGTTTCCAAAATTAGGGGAAAAACATTCAGTTCTTTACCATTAAATGTGATATTAGCTTTCAGTTTTTTGTAGATGCCTCTTCAGGTTGAGGAAGTTCCCTTTTATTCCTAGTTCGCTGAGAGTTTTCTTTTTGAAATCATGAGTATTCAATTTTCTAAAATGCTTTTTCTATATCAATTAAGATGATTATATAATTTTTCTCTTTTAGTTTATTAAGCTGTGAAATACACAGATTTTTGAGTATTAAGAGGACCTTATATTTTTGGGATAAACTCCACTAATCATGGTGTACTACATTTCTCATATATTGCTAGATTAATTTCACTAATATTTTGTTAAGGTATTTTGATTTTATTGATGTGGGGATATTGGACTATAGGTTTTCTTTATTATAATGCCTTTGATTTTGGTATCAGGGTAATGCTTGCCTCATAAAAGGAATTGAGAAGTGTTCCCTCCTCTATTTTGTGGACGGGTTTCTGTAGAATTGATATTATTTTGTCGATAAATGCCTTGTAGAATTTACCAGTGAAGCCATCTGGGCCTGTGGTTATCTTTTTGTTTTAATCAGATCTTATTTATTTGTTACTCTTAGAAAATCTCATTTTTTACTAGATTCGGACTTAGAGGTAGAAGCTCTCAGGGAGGACAGCCTCCGTCTCTTGGCAATCAGTCCCTGGTGTTTTTCTTTGGCCTCCTTTATTCTCTTGGCCAAAAGTTTCACATATTCTGCAGCCTCTTCCTGATTTTTCTTAGTACACTGTTTCTTCAAAGAAATACCCAAGTTTGTGTTGGAGGACACGTGGAGTAACAAGATGCTGAATCTTGGGCACTTTGGTTCTAGGTTTTTCTCTGTTTAGGGACTTTCTCACAACATACTGGCAGACATCTTCTCTTTGGAGAGATTGGAAAGTTTGCAGACTCTGCTAGCTCTTTGGGGCCCCAGGTGACAAGGCACAGCAGTATCAGTGAGTCCAGGAATATTTTTCTCCCCTTTTCTTACAATGACCAAGTTGAGAACACTGAGATTGGCATCCACAATGAAACCCTGAACAGATTTGCAATTTCTTTCTCTAGTCCTCCTTGATCTGTAGCAGGAATACCCCTTCCTCAGTAGCAGATAGACATGGCCATGGGTAAAGACTCCCTGCTTAATAGGAAAGCCTTGTTTGTCATTGCCGCCGCTGATTTGGACCATGTGACAGTAAATTCAACAACTTAGATGAAATGGATAAATTCCTTCAAAGACACAAATCAGCAAAGCTCACTCAAGAAGAAGTTGATATCCTGAATTACCTTATATCTATGAAAGAAATTGAATTTTTTCCCATAAAGATAATTCCAGCACCAGCTCTTTTTTGTGGTACCTCAGAGGTGTAGGCTGCTTCAGGATAAAGCTGAACATCTCTTTCCCAGTACTGGCTGACAGAAATTTATTGAAGTGGACAATGAATGCAAACTTCATACTTTTTATGAGAAGCGTATGGTCACAGAAGTTGCTGCTAATGCTCTAGGTGAAGAATGGAAGAGTTCATACAGTTGTTTTTAAAAATAACATTCCTTGGGGGTGCCTGCGTGCTGCAGTTGGTTAAGCGTCTGCCTTTGGCTCAGGTCATGATTCTGGAGTCCTGGGATCGAGTCCCTGGGATTGAGCATTGGGCTCCCTACCCAGCGGGGATTGTGCTTCTCCCTCTCCCTCTGCCACTCTCCCTGCTTGTGCTCTCTAGCTCTCTCTCAAATAAATAAATACAATCCTTAAAAAAAAATATTCCTGGGCGCCTGGGTGGCTCAGATGGTTAACCGTCTGCCTTCGGCTCAGGTCATGATCCCAGGGTCCTGGGATCGAGTCCCGCATCAGGCTCCCTCCTCCTTGGGAGGCTGCTTCTCCCTCTACTCTCTCTCTCTCTCTCTCTCTCTCTCTCTCCCTCCCTCTCTCTCTCCCTTTGTCTCTCATGAATAAATAAATAAAATCTTTAAAAAAATATTCCTTTACTATCCTTTTCATGTCTTATAATTTGTAGTGATATCACCTCTCTGGTTACTGATATTGGTCATTTATATATTATGTTTTTTCCCAATTAGTCTTGCTAGAATCTAGCAATTTCATTGATTCAAAAGAACCACTTTGGGTTTCATCAAATTTTTCTATTCTTTTTCTGTTCTCTTCCATTAATTTACATTTTTAAAAATTTTTATTGTTCTGTTAATCACCATACATTACATCATTAGTTTTTGATGTAGTGTTCCATGATTCATTGTTTGTGCATAACACCCAGTGCTCCA
>NW_027397093.1:14059697-14094288 GCF_003265705.2 Callorhinus ursinus | reverse complement strand
TATCTTTGTGGTAAATACCCAGGAGTGCAATTGCTGGATCGGATGGTACCTCTATTTTCAACTGTATGCAAGTGCCCATTTCTCTGTGTCCTTGCTGGCCGTAGGTTTTGTCGAATTTTAATTTTTGGTAATCTGGTAATATACAGATTTAGCCTTGTCCTTTCGCATTGTGTAAGATTAAGCATGCTTTCATATGTTTATTGGCCTTTTGTATTTCTTGTTTCTGTAGAATGCTTATTCATATCCTCCACTCATTTTCTACTTTTTTTTAATTGATTTTTAAGAGCCATTTGTATGATAGAAAAATTAGTCTCGTGTCATATTTGTGGGAAACATATTTGGAATTGGCTTTTATTTTGGAGAGGTATTTTTTCATAGATAGGATGTTTATATAGCCAAACACCAGGACATTTTTTCTTTATGGTGTTTAGGCAGCGAGCTGCTTTAAACAAGTTTTTCTGCTGGCCCAAGAAATTATCTTTGAAGCTTCTAGAAGAACTAGCGGGTATATGTTTCCAGAACCTGAAACGGCAATCCTTGCCAAATCAGGGAAAACTAAAGACAGGCAAAAGGAGGTCAATGAACATCCCAGTTTTCCCAAGAAGAGGATTCCAGAAATGTTAGACAAATTAATTTTATGCTAGTTCTGGCCGAGTACAGATCACTAAGCAGGTAATTTGGAAACAATTATCGAAAGGCACGTGGGCATCTAGAACCAGCCTGGATTTGCCAGGAGAAGGTCATGGCAAACCCTCTCAGTCCCCACTTTTGTTGGGTCCTCGACAGGTGAATCAGGAGACTGTTGTAGACGTAGGACTTGGGGTTTGAGGACACTTGATAAAGACTCTCAGACTTCCCTGTGGACAGGATACTAGCCAGATCCATAGCTGCTTGAACAACTATGTCCAAGGAGACTAATGAATGAATCAATAGCAAATTGGAGGGCTCTCTAGAGGCTACGGGGCTTTCTCTGAACTTGACCACGTCTTGTATAAATGCTCTTATCAGTGGCTTGGATAAAGGCACAGAAGGCTACGTATCAGATTGACAAAAGACACAGGCCAGGAGAGAAAGCTAATACAATGGGATGTTGGAATCAAGATACAAAGAGGTATCAGCAGCTTAAAACAGGGTTAAGAGGGTAAATGTGAAATCCTGCACTTTGCAGGGAGGGGTGTAACTAAGCAGAGCTTGGGAGAGATATTGGTCAAAAGCAATAGTCTAAGGGGAAAAAGACATGCAAATTCCAGATGTGCCTGGTTGTGGAAGAAATGTCTTAGGGCCCCCCAGGGACTGTTTCTGCTCTGCTCCATGCTGTTCTCATCTCCAGGAATGGTTCCAAGGAATGGTTCACCTGGAGCTGACCCGAGGTGACACACAGCAGGGCTGTCCTGAGAACAGAGAGCAGATGGGTGCCTTTTGGCTCCAGCTGGCCAAATGAGATCCAGCTGGTACAATTACAAGGAGGAAAACTGAGCTCACAGAGAATTTTCTAGATAGCAGGTTGCCCAGGAGTCAAAGATCCATGCCCAGGCTGGAAGCTGCCTGGCCACTTCTGGCCCAGGAGCAAGGCTGGAACAGATCACTTGGCTGTAGCTTTGGACTCTATGAAAGTTCAAGGTCACCTTCAAAAGCAAATGTGGCCCCAAGACAAGGCCTGGCCTCCTCTCTGACACCTTGCTGCCCCTAAATCCCTCCTAAGTAGAAATTCTGGATCCCCCCCTTGTGCTTCTCAGACACATCCTCTCCCCTCCCCACCCACTGTCTGGGAGTCCCAAATTCATTTCAGGGCCTGATACTAGCACAATCACAGAGAAAAAGTCCCCAGCATCAGCGGCCTTCCGATCTCCATTGGTGGAGCAGAGCCTGGACGGGGGATGCACTTGGGGTAAGTCTGGCTGGGAGAGGAACTGACTTCCGGGAAAAACAAAAACAAAAACAAAAAACTCAATCTTCTGTCCCTTCGGGGCCTCGCTCACATCAAGTGCCACACCCAGGGCCCCAGAACACGCTGGTGTCCAGGATGCATTGTGGGGCTCCAGCATTAGCTTGTCACAGGAACCACACACCCCAGTCCCGAACAGGCACAGGCCTAGCTGCGGCTCAGTCACCCTGCAGCCTTGGGGCTCCAGACACCCACTGCCCTCCAGAATACATTTGAGGGTAGGGTCCCCCAGGAAGGTCTGTTCGCCCAGCCAGCTTCCAGGCCTACAGCTAGTAGGCTAACAGGCAACACTACCAGCAGCTTCCAGCCTCACAGGCACTTCCTGTCCCATGCTCAGAAGCCCAGAGCACCCTCTAAATGGAGGGGGCCACCCAGCTCCCTCCTCTCCCACCACCATTTCCACCCTCCCCTGGCATCTGCTTCCTGCTTCCTTCCCTCCTCCCTTCTGCCACTCTCCCAGGGGCCCAGGCCTGTTCCAGCTCTGAAGTCACCTCCCAGTGTCCCTGCCCCTCCTGTTTGCTGGGGGCGGAGGGGATTGAGGAGCACTTTGTGGGCACTTCTCAGACTCCTTTGCCTCAGGCTTTCAGAACCTGTTTTCTCTGTACAGAATGAAGGGGATCTTTCAGATTCCTTCTGTATCCAGCAGCTACTCTCCTGGCATCTTATAAATTTCTGCAATGCCGAAATCCAGCTAACAAATGGCTTGCACGGATGAAGCACCTCTCACACGCCAGGCTCCGAGTGTAAGCAGGCCCCCTGTCGTTCCTGCCTCCAGGAAAACTGAGAGGCCAGAGTGTTCACAGTCCTGTTTTGCCCCAGGGGAGACCGAGGCAGCCCTGAGAGGTTCCGGGACTTGCTCGCAGAGAGCCAGGACTGAAGCCAGGTTCCGTGACTCAGGGTGCACACCCGGCACTCGCCTGTCCCAGCATATGGCCCAGGCTCCCTGCAGAGTCGGAGCTCTGGGCCCCCACTCTGGGCTGATCAGGATCGAGGGCCTAGGAGACCAAAGGAAACTCTTCCGCCATGATGGCTGCGAGCTCAGGGGAGGGACATCACCCCTGACTGTCAGCCATGGGAGGCTCAGAGGAACCCCAAAACCATTGCCTACCCCCGTTTTTCCCAGGGACGGGATAATAGGAGACAGCCCTCTGGTGCAATAGGAAGAATTCGGGTTAGGCAAGAAGAAACCTTCTTAAGAAGGTTAAGAAATGATTTTTCATTTTTGTGGAAGTTAACAAATCAGACGGTGCCCATGGGTTTAATGAGAATGGCCTCCTTCCTGACTTCTGGAAAAAAGTTGAGCCTTCCTTGAGCCTGTCCTGGGTTCAGCTGCCCGGATGCTGCCACAGGTAATGCTTTTAGCTGTTCCTTCGGGTAGCTCATCTTTTTTTTTTTTTTAAGATTTTTTTATTTATTTATTTGAGAGAGAGAATGAGATAGAGCACGAGAGGGGAGAGGGTCAGAGGGAGAAGCAGACTCCCCGCTGAGCAGGGAGCCCGATGCGGGACTCGATCCCGGGACTCCAGGATCATGACCTGAGCCGAAGGCAGTCGCTTAACCAACTGAGCCACCCAGGTGCCCGTAGCTCATCTTTCTAAATGGTCCGCTTTTGCGGCTAGTTCTTACTCACTAATGTTAGCCATCTTCTATGGACTTGGACCCCGTGGGTTTCTGGCAAGATCTGTGCAGATGATCCGGGAGGGGCCGGGCAGGAAGACGGCCTTTCCCAGGAAGAGGGAAGTTGAGGGGCCAGGGCATAGGGACAGGGACTGGCCCATTTGCACAAGCGATAGAGGGACAGCCCTGGCTGAGGGGCAGCTGCCGGCCCAACCCTCCAAGCCGGAGACACCCCAAGGTCCCAGGGCTGGAAGAGCAGCCTCTCCCCACTCAGCTCCGATAGCAGACATACATATTCCCACCTCCAGGCAAGCTGGGACAACACACTTGCTTCCCCAACTGCCACCTGGGAGTCCGTCTCTGTCCCTCAAGCCCTAGCTCACTGCTCCTTCCTCCAGGAAGCTTTCTTGGCCTCCCTGTTCTTCCCGTTCCTCGAGTTTCTAGAGGCTGGGCCCTCAGAACAGCACGATTTACCCTTCTAGGTTCTCTGCCTACTCAAGGGCGCATAGCTGGCCTCTCCGGTCAGACCCCAGGGCCCCAGGAAGGAAGAGCCTGTGTGACAGCTCAGGGCCATCCCCAGTCCTGAGCTTAGCCTCTGGGTGAGGGCTGGGCCCCAGGGCCACCGTGACTGTCACAGGCTCTGCTGGAGGTCCTGCAGCAGGGAGGAGATGAGCCAGTTAGATTCCAGGTGAGGCCCCGGCTCTGCTGCCTCAGGTTCTGAAAAGAATAAAATGCCCAAATCCCACTGTATGGTTTACGGAGCGCTTTTATAACCACCCCGCACACAATGCATCATCAACGTCCCAGTTTGAAGGATGAATTCAATGACGATCAGAGGGGCTTTCCAGAAGCCCCACAGCTCAGGGGAGGAACTGGCCTGGAAGGCCAGGTCATCAGACTCGTTCCTCCGGCCCAAAACAGGAGGGGAGCCTGCTCAGGGCAGCTGCTAGACTGGAGGGGAGGAGGTCACCTCCCATCCAGACTGACATGGGGCAGGGGCCCAGCTGCTTCCTCCTCATGGCCTGGGAGCTGTGTCAGCAGCCCCCCCCCCCCCCCCCCCCCGCCTCGTCACACGGCTTGCACTGCCAGGCCCTCATCGCTGAGATCCGGCTGGGCCCAGCTCACTTGCAGGAAACACCCTCCCAGGCCCCTGCCTCCCAGGGACACACCGGTGAACCTCACACTGTGGTCTGTGGGGACAGAAGGTCTTCACAGATGGGGAAATGGAGGCTAGAATGGGGGAGCAGCTCGCCCAACGCCAAACGGCCAGTTGGTGGCAGAGTGGGACCAGCTTGGGCTCCTGACTCCCACTGAGGGCTTACCCCCACAAGTGCAGAGCCTGAATGAGGGCTGGGGGCGGGGGTCGTGTCCGATGGAGGGGGGGGAAGTATAGCGTGTGTTCCTGGCTGGTGTGAGACGTGTGTGCCCAGAGCAGAAGGGAAGTATCCGTATGCAGGTGTCTCTTCACTGGGAGACAACCAGCAGAGTTGCTGGTTGATGCCTACAAGCCTCCTAGGGCCTCAACTGCAACAAGATACAGGGTAACACATGATCCTATTTAGAGACACACTCACACACACAAATATTGTCTTCGATCAGGCTGCCGTAACAACAGACCGTAGGCCAGGTGGCCTAAACAACAGACCTTTATTTTCTCCCAGTTCTGGAGTCTGGACGTCTGAGATCGGGGCGTCACTGAGTCGGTTCCCGGGGAGAGCTCCTCCTGGCTTTGCAGATGTCCCCTTACTGGATATGTGCTCACCGTGGCCTTTCCTCACTGCGGGCAAGGGCGGTGCGGGGGTAGGACGGACAGAAGTTCTCTGGTGTCTTTTCTTGGAAGGACACTAGTTCTATAGGATCAGAACCCCCGCCTCATGAGCTCGTTTCACCTGAAGTACTTCCTTAGAAGCCCCAACTCCAAGTGCAGCCATGTTTGGGGGTTAGGACTTAGGAAGTGGGAAGGAGGGGACCATAGACAATCAGTCCATAACAAACGCGTAATGAATGTGTGTGTGTGTGTGTGTGTGTGTGTGTGTTGCACCAACCGCTCCCTTTATTGATCATTACATTGTTTCATCTGTGACAACATATTTGTTACAAACTTTCAAACTTAAGAACCAATGGAGCACAAAGCTGGCAGGAGGAAAGGGGGAGGAGAGAGAGAACATGAAACCTTAAAGCCTCCCCCCCGCTTCAGCCCCCTCCTCTCCAAGCTCACAGACAGCAATTGCAGACACCTGTTTAAAAAGTAAACATCTGGATGTGCCCAAATAACCATGGGGCACTGTGCACACCAAACATCTGATGGGCCAAAAGACCCCATCCCCATGGCTGGGGTACACCGCCCCCTGGCCTGTCATCTACCATTTTCCGTACAAGAACCTGGGTGGAGGGCTCTGTGTGGCTCCCTCCGGGCCCAGCAGGGTACGAACAATTTAGTGCTGGCTCTTGGCTCTTCCCCTGGAGGCCCAGCCAGCAGCAGGCAGACGTTCGGAGTCGGCCCATCCAGAGGCATGAAGGAAAATCAATGTCCCATTTATCCGAGGACTCGGACTATCTGCATCTTAGTGATGAGCAGTCCATAGCCCCCGGCACTCCCTTGTACAGGAGGGAACCTGGAGGCCCCCAGAGGCAAAATCCATTGCCAATGACCAAGCCTGACAGCCGCACCTCCCTTCCTGCTCTGTCCTGGGCTGCCTCCTGGCTCCGGGGAGGGAGCCCCCACCCCCCCCCCCCCGGGCCCCGAAAACCGGGGGTAATTTTCCCCCCCCTGGCTCCCTCCCCCACCCCCAGCAGCTCCAGACGCGCTTGGCAGCTGGAGTCCCAGAGAGCAGCTGAATCCATCACCGGGGTCAAAGACAGGGCCTGGGGTAGGTGTTAAAACAAGAAAACCAATCAGAGCTGAAAATGAAAGGCAGTGGAGGTGTGAAGCGAGGATGGAGACCGCCAGACGGGACACGGGGTGGCTGGCAGCCCACGTGGCCCAGGCCCACACGCCTGCCCGCAGTCCCGTGTGGGCCCTCCCGGGGGCCCGGCCACCCCAGGAAGCAGCGGCCAGTGGGAACCGCGGGCCTGCTCCCTCAGCTCAAGAGCAGGGCCCGGGCTCAGGGCTGACGTCACAGCATGTGGGAGAAGTTCTGTATTTGGTAGCCTGTCAGTCCTCAAACGCCTCTCAAAGTTGGTACAGGGGGGACTCCTATGGTGATACCCAGGATGAGCAGATCCTCCCTCAGCAGGAGTGGCCTGGGGTCCTCGGAGGAAGGAGCCTGGGTGGCCTCTGGATTCCAGGCTCCAAAGCCCTCTCCCATCAAAGCAATCATGGGGTACCAAGTCCCAGGAAGACGGGGCTACTACTGACCAGGCACGTGTCTGGGATCTGGCCCACTTGCCATTTCACTGAGTCCTGTGCCACACCTGTGAGGAGAGACTATTTTTGTGCCCACAGGCTGAAACTCTGGGTACTAAAGTGACTTGCCCAAGGTCACAGAGCCATGGAGGGCAGACTGAGTGGACAGCTGGGACTTGCTAAGACTGGACTCTCCCTTCCAAGGCAGTCTCCTCTGTGCCATGACCACTGGCCGGGTCTTCCTGATGGGTCCACAGCCCTCCATGTTCAGGCCCTGGGGCAGGCCCTATCATGGTGTTTATTTAATAGCTATGAAGCACCTACCGTGTGCTGGGCACATGACCATAGTGAAGCCAGAAAGTTTCCTGTCCTCAGAGTTTACCGCCCAGATGAGTACACAGGACAGAGTCCTTCCCCTAGTGTCACCTCGTTACCGACCACCCACGGTGGGACCCTGTGGCAGGAGACAGAGGAGTCCAGATCCTGGGCCCCAGGTGCTGGCTGCCCACCAGGATTGCCATTCGTCCAAGCCTGTGTCTTACAGAACGGGAAGATGGGATCCGCTGTCGCTCAAAGCTGGGTGGCGGAGCCAGGGCAGCCTCCTGAGCCTCCCGGGACTGCATCCCACAGCCCCGCCCCCAGCCACGCTCCCAGTTGGTGACTGAGATTGAGGCCAGCACTGGGGCAGCTGGGACAAAGCCCAGAGGGGAGGAGGGGAAAGCCGGGGTGGGTGGGCGGTGGGGCAGGAATGTGGGATGGGAGGCTGGAGGAGTTCTGGGGGCCAGGCTTTGAGCCAGGGATGGGGGAGAGTGGAGGGGGCACGTGCAGTCCAGGAAAACAGAGGGAGTGGGCAGAGTGAAGCACGAAGGACATCACACAGAAGGCATAGGCCAGCAACTGGGGTGAGGGTGGTACCAAGAACGGGCCGGGGCACCTGAAACTGATAGGACACTGTGTTAACTGGAGTTAAAATAAAAACTTAAAGAATGGGGCCAGATTTAGGAGAGTTGCGGTGGGCTCTGGGCCCTCCCCCTCACTCTCGCCCTACCTGGAGCTCTAGACGAGGGAGCAGGGCCAGGGGGGGGCTGTCAGGCTGACAAGGTGACTACCTGCTCTCAGAGGAAGAGGAGGAAGGCAGCCGGGCCATGCTGGGTCCCCTGCTTCCCTCTGCCCGGCCACCTCCGCTGACCAGCCCAATTGCTCCGCTGGCCTTGGGCTCCCAGCAAAGCCCGGGAGAAGGCCAGCAGCCGCTCTATTAACACGCAAACGGGTAGCCCAGCAGCTGCTGACACCAGGGTTAATTAAATCTATCTCCCCATCAATTCTCATTCAGCTACTATCGACGGCCATTGGATGGGTGACAGAGTGACAAGGAAATAGTAATAGACTTGTTTTAACCCTCACGCTGCGTGGAGAGGGGCACTGCGCCAGGGTCTCCCAGGAGAAGCACCCCCCCCCCCCCCGCTGCAGCCCCCGGCTCCCTCCCAGGTAGAGCCGGCTTGGCAGAGAACTGTTCCTGCAGGTCCCCGCCAACCCCCGCAAACCCGGCTACCAGCCAGGCTCACCTCACCCTTTGTTCACTTCGCACATTCTTCCTGGGCTCTCCCCCAGGCACAGAGGACCAGGGCAGGGCTTGGAGTAGCTCCTTCTCCACCCCCGACCCAGTCCTTCCTCCCTCTACCAAGTCCATCCAAGGCTGGCCCCTCTCAAAAGCCTCAAGCCAAGCCCAGCTCCATGGTCCTGCCTGTCCCTGCCACCCAGGGACTCTCCGAAGAGGTCCTCATCCCGATCCCTGGGACCGGGTCGGTGTCCCCGCATTTGGCAAAAGGCACTTCACAGATGTGATTGAGGATCTTGAGATGGAGAGATTATCGGGATTATCCAGGTGGGCCCAATGTCATCACAAGGGTCCTTAGCGGTGATAAGGGAGAAGTCAGAGAAGTGACAACAGAGGCAGTATCAGAGACATGCACGTGAGAAAGACTGAGCTGCCATGGCCGGCCCCCAGGACCGAGGGAGGCCATGCACCACCCGATGCAGGAAGCCTGCAGATGCTGCAAAAGAGGGTCTCCTCTAGAGACACAGCCCCACCAACACTACGTTTTGGCCCAGTCACACCCATCACAGACTTCTGACCTCCAGTGCTGCAAGAAAATAGTGTTTCAAGCCACCAAGTCTCACACCACACCAGGCCACCTGCAGCTGTGTAAGGGTCCCCCGCTCATGTCTCCCTGCTTTTGCGCAGACTGGGAGGCAGGGGGCCCGTGACTGAGAGGCCACCAAGAACAGGGCTGACTGGGGAACCTTAGAGGACAGGCTGGACCAGCAGGACACTCTACCTGAGGGACCGTTCCTCACTAGTTGCCAATGTCTTACTTTAAAACTCCTTACTTTACAACACCTCCTCTGTGAAGCCTTCCCTGATTTCCCCCTCTGTGGGCAGCCTCATCCTCATGCTTCCACTGCACTCACATGTGTTGCTCAGTTTTGCACTGTGAACTCCTTTGGCGGGGGTGGGGGGTGTTATCCCCCCCGCATAACCCCCAATCTTCCCGTTCAGCAAGTATTTGCAAAAGCACCGCCTCATCGGTTTTGTACTACCTTGGTACAGAGAGACCCTGCTCATGTCAATTTTACATCAAAAGAACAAAGTAAATATTAAAGTCTAGCTACTAGTCTTGACTTAGGGGAAGTTTACAAAGGTCTATAACTTATTTTTAAAATGCATCCAAAGTAAGACTGAGGGTGGTGGTGGGGGGTGGGTGGGCACAGATACATGATCAACCAAGCTTGAAATGTTAACATAGGGGTGCTCACTGTAAAATTCTACCAACGGGGCTCTAGGTTTGACTTCACAACATGGGGGGAGCGTCCACCTGTGATAGCTGATTCTATGCTAGCTCGCTTGGGCTAAGGGATGCCCAGAGAGCTGGTAAAACACTCCTGGGTGTGTCTGAGGTTCCCAGAAGAGCTCAGCCTCTGAATCTGTGAACTAAGGACAGTCCCCCTCACTGACGCCAGTGGGCACCATTCAACCCCTCGAGGGCCTGAAAAGGCAGGGGAAGAGCAAATGTGCTGTCTGCTTCACCCGCAATGTCCATCTCCTGGCCTTAGACAGCCACACTCCTGGTTCTCAGGCCTTTGGACTCAGACCAGGACTAGCCCCCATCCCCTCCCCTGGGTCTCAGGCCCTCCGGTGGGGACTGGAACTGCACCATCAGCTCTACTGAGTCGCCATTGGGCAGACCGTGGGACTTTTCCATCTCCATAATCGTGTGCACCAGTCCCTCAAAATAAAGCTCTCTACCCTATTGGTTCTGTTTCTCCAAAGAGCACAAATACCTAGAACTAAACCACCTGAAGTCAAATCTCGGCTCTACCACTCAACTGTAGAAACTTAAATTGCTTAACCTCTCTGGGCCTCCGTTTCCTCGTTTATGAGCCCATAGTACCTTCCATGGGGTTATTGGGAGCAGAGGAGGAGTTAATGCATACACAGCACTTCGGGTGCTCCTAAGTGCCAGATAAATTTTAGTCGTCTTGGGGCCCTCCCCTCGATAAGACTGTGACATTGCCCTCCCACCTTGGGAGTCTCCCTGAGCTAGGGCACAGAGGACACTTGGGAGCGTGGCAGCCTGGGGAGAGGCTCTCCTGGAACTGGGGACACAGTACTTGCCAGTCTGCTTTCCTCCATCTGAAGGAGGGGATTCCGTCTTCCCAAACCGCACCCCCAACCGAGGGTAGGCATTGCCATTCCTGCCTCCTTGGCATCAGGGTTGCCCCGGCTTCAAGGCAGAGGCAACAGCCCAAGAAGGCAGAGGCAGGAGAGCAGTTTCTGAAAGCACCAGTCCCCGGAGGCAACCAGGGCCCTCCGGAACAGGGCAGCAGTGTTCCCATGAGGGGCCCACAGGCTCCGTCAGGGGAGAGCCACACGGCTGTGCGCTTAAAACTGCACTGGAAATATGGTAAACGGATAGCAAGGAGTGTGAATGGGAACCCAGAGACCAGTTAGGGAGCGCTTGCAGTAACCTAAGGCAGGCATAAAGCAAGACCGTGGTAGAAAATCTGGGCAGGACTTCCCCTGCCTCTGGGTCTACAAAAAGGGTCTCCGTGTTCTCACTCGAGCCTTTATTCCGAGTCTAGCACATCGAGTTCACACCAGCTATGAAATTCACTCCATGAAGTCCTCAAAAACAGTGATCAAATCCAGCCACACCCCACAGACCTAAGTAGGAGCTTAGGAAGTTTGAGAGAATAAGCAGACCCAGCTAGAGGGAGAAGGGCAAGTCTGTCAGGGTTCTGGTGCTCTCTGTGGGGCGAGGAAGAGTACGGGATTCTTAGTGCCCAAGCTGCCCACAGCCCCCAGGAGCCCGGAAAGGGGGCAAGGGTGCGAGATTAGACCATTTCTCCCCCTCTGGGTTTGGAGAAGGGCTCAGCAGCTTGCAGCCAAGATTTGAGCCATCCAGTAAATGCACAGGCAGCAATAAGGCCAGAAACCCAGAATGATCAGGGACAAGAGGGACATCTGCTTCATGTACTCCCTAGAAGCTTTTTCCAGGTGAGACGTGAAGGGCAGTTAGCCTGGGGATCAGGAGGGGTTCTGAACGCACTTTGGGTATGAGGATCAGCGAGACAGGAAACTCTGGAGGTAGCGGTTTCCCTTTCAAGACCAAGTAAGGTCCCATACCCATAGAAGGTTCATGAGCAGGTCTAACCATGACCATACGGATGTGACCCATGCGTAGGTATCCAGGTTAGACAGCCAAAGAGGAGCCCAGCTTTTGAGGTAAGAGCCAGGGGACATGCTGGCTTAAAGCGCTAGGCTGGCCTCCAGCCCATCTAGAGAATGAAGCTTAGTCAAGACCAGAGAACACACAGCCAGAGCATCTTAAATGTTGTTCCGCATTAGCCGTATCAACCAGAGACCGATGGATTTAAGCACAGAGGAATTTATTAGGGAATACATAGCCCAAATAATCACTCAGGGTCAGATAACAAGGCTCAGCCAGAAACATCACCCAAAATTCACAACCTAAAACTGCTTCAAGCTCCCACCGCTACCACCCCTGAGCATGAGCTGCAAGATTAGCTTAGAAAGCAGGTTTAAGATACTTTCATTTCTATGATGAGAAAACACGGATACATCTGGGAGATACCCAGCCGGAGGTTTAAATTGACAGCAAAGAGATATTAAGTGTTCACCAAGTCTATCCCTTTTACCACCCAACATCAATATCCACTCTTCCTCCTATACCTCAAGTACAATGCCATTATTACTCAGATGCCCATCCCCCACTCCCAAGCACAGCCACGTGGGCTGCATTCTGCTGCAATCCAGTGTAAGGATATCCTGTCATGATATTGTGACTTGTGGACTAAATATAGTCCATCTCCATCATACCTTATTTCAGAGAGGTAGACATTCATCCCTCCAAGGGGGATAAATGCAGATCATTGTTCAGGACCTTTACTAGAAAGGTTACAAGGCCAAGGTTATTTGGCTCCATTTTCTAAAACCAACTCCCTTGTTTCCCTTGCTCTAGAACTCCAGCTGACTGGATTTAGATGGAATGATCCAAACGGTCATTACTGAACTGCATACACCCTTGGTATCTGGAGTTTTGTCAGGAGGTTCCCTGGATTGGATCTAAGCTTCCCCAGCCTCTCCTGCACTGGAGGGGGGTGAGGATCTTATTGTGACATTCGATTACCCCAGCTGACATTAGAAACCAACCACCACCCCTTTATTTCCCTGCTCCAAGGAGCAAAGAAATGACCAGAGGCCGTCTCCACCCCCGCTTCCATGGAGAAAGGACCTTCTTCTGGTAGAGTCTGTCCTTCTCTACTTACTCAGGCATCTGAACTTGCCAAACCCAGAAACCCAGGAAGGGCCATCAAGTTTTCAGAGTGGAACTTCGGATGGTACAGCGAGAGGGGCCGTGTTGGCTTCTGCCACATCGCGTCTGGATCCAAGCAGTCTGGCAGTGTAGGAAACACTGTCCCCTTCATCTCTGGTTTAGAACACATGGTACACTCTCTAAGACAGTATTCGAACCTCCCGAGGCAGTGAATCCCGTGTGGTACCATGATGGACGTTTCAATAGGCTATTCCAACATCTTGTAAGGCCAGCTATTTCTGGGAGACAATTCATGCTAACGCCGGAGGATTCCAAGGGCTTCCTATTGATTTAGGCTGAGAAGCCAGTTCCTTCGTCAGGTGCAGTGCAGCATGGGGACAAGGCTGCATGTTGCAACCAAATTCGTGAGTAGTTTTAACATATTTGCTGAGCAGGGAAAGATAAATGCAAGGAAGAATCGGTTCTGTTGGCAGCAAATAGCTGCCCCTCTCCATGATGGGTTCCCATCACTGGAATCCTACTGTCAGCTGGCTGCTCTCCTGGGTTAAGGTGCTTTCTCAAGGGTCCAGGGTCACTGTTGCTGGCAAGCTGGTCTCTTAGCTGTCCATTCAGCCTTTGTGAGAAGTTCAAGGTGATCCTCTGCATGGCCTTGATCTTGCCCCCACAGCACTTCATTCATGAGTCCATTAAGCAAGCACTGGGGCACCTGGGGAGGGAGGCTGACCTGTCTAAGGGCAGACCACCTAGCTCACCTGATGGAAAGCCTCCTCCAGAGTGGGGCCTTTGTGAGCATTTGCAGGGCTATCCCCACGCTGAGAATTCTTAGAATGGACCCAGCGTACCTCCCTTAAGCCTCCTTGTCACCAGTCCTATAGTCTGGCTCCCTCTACGTCCATGACCAGCCAGGCATATCCTTAGCATATGACAAGGTTCTATGTAGATCTTAGACCATGTGCCTTTCTAGGCAAAAGCAAATGGCCTGCCCAAAGTCCTACTTGTTAAGATGCCTCCCCTGTGGTCCTTCATGGTCACCTTGAGCGGGGCTAGAATGCCAGAGTAGTCCATATGCAGCTGAACCTGGTATACAGTCTAGCACTTCTTATGGTGTCTAGGTTTTTTCCTAGAGTTACAGGCATGGATTGAGGGATAGGTGGGCATTGACAGGTTTAGTCCTACCAGGTTAGCCACCTGCTCATGGAATTTATAGGTTTCCTTAGGATCTACTTGGGCCCTAGGTCTTAAGACTTCTATTAGATGGACCACTGGACATGCTCAGTACATCAACTATCACCTGGCTCGTGTAGGCAGTATTCACTTTCCACTAGAGACCAAAGAGCAGGTCAAGCCCCCATTCAAAAGCAGTTCCTTGCAGAAGGCAGCCTGGATTTGCTCTAAAACCCTAGGGGTCTCCACAGATTCTTTGATTAGGGCTTGCCAAGAGTTCCATAGAGCATCCCGATTCACTATAGCCACTTGCACGCCAATATCCTGCTAAGTTGGGAGCCAAGGGGAAGAGCTGCCCAACCACACCCTGTTCTGGCAACTCGTGTTCTGGGTGCTGCTCAAAAATGAGCCTTTCTCATTCCCACTGAAGCTGGAGCAAGCCTAGCACATGCTGTCTTCAAGAATCAAAGCAGTCCGCCAAATACCGTGCTTACTGACTAGCGGGTCAGAATATGGCCCAGCAACATTGCATCCACTAAAGCCTGGCTTCGGGTGACAGACTGCCTCCTTCGAACAGCATGGAAGGTGTGACAAGTCAAGATGGAGCTGGAGTGGTTGCTGGACGGCTTTAAGGACATCTCATTCTTGTTAATTTTATTTCCACGTGCCACTGGCTGAGACACACTCAGCCCTTCATATCAGCTGGACTATGGCTGCTTTCAGCCCCAGTGGGATCAGCATGCCTGTGTGCTTCCCTCATGGTCTGGTTCTTGCAGCGAGTCTGGCTTGTGATGTTCTCAGACAGGGCCCTTGGTCATGGCAGCAAAGCCAATTCTGACCATTTAAGAGCAGGAAAATGGACTCCTGAGGAAGACGGGGAGGTAGCTTACAGAACCCTCAGGAGGGCTGGAGGATGGGGCTCCCAGATCACCCAGCAGACCAGTCTCATGAGGACCCCTCCACCCCCACACACCAGATCATACAGCCAATACCGCTGACAAGATACAGATGAGCCCCTGGCAACAGTCAGCAGAGAGGTCATCCTCTAAAGTCCTGGGAGCTTTGCCTAGTTGCTTCTATTCCACCAAATCCAGGGAGGACACCTCTGATTAACAGAGCCTGCGCCACATGTCTATAGCCTACCTGCAAGAGACATCAGGAAAGGGTCATCCAAATTTCCCCCTTCTGCAGTGGCACGTGGGGTGGGTGCTGCTCCCCTCCGGGACTGAAGGGGTAAAGATATGCCCAGCCACTGGCAGTGGGACCCAGACACCAGGCCGTACCTGTTCATGTAAGACAGAAGCCCTCGCCAGCTCCACTCCCACATCTAAAGGGAGGGCCACAGTCCAAGGGCTCTGGCAGATGATTCCAGGTTTGCGGCCCTTGGGAAAGCCTTTGCTCAGAGCCACTGAAAGAACATCCCCGGGGCCACATCACGACCAGCAGGAGGCCAGCTTCCATGGGACGCCGGAGCTGCAAGGTTCACCACCAGGGTGGTGGGGCGTGCTGGTCCTGAGCAGAGAACAGGGCGAGGGGAAAAGAAAAGGTTTTTTTTCATAGCCTTGTCACGACACCCAGGGCCCACGTGCCACTTTCAGCCCGCTTCCACCCCTGCCCTTTGTGACCCAGCTCTTCCAGTTCCATCTGCGACCCTCCTGCCTCAGGACTCCTGTGCTGGCCCAGGAGCAGGGGTATGGGACAGGTTATCTGCCGCTGCCCTCCTCCGGAGGATGGGCTCATGCATAGACCTCCTCCAGCCAGAGACTACGGTGTGGGGGCTCAGGCCCTCCAGGCACGCCTTCGTGACTGGGGAGTGGGCGGCACATGCAGTCCTGGGCCTGGTCTACTCCTTTCCCTTGGCCTCTAATGGACACTTGCTACCTTTTTAGTCGTTCATGTTGGCTCTGGCCCAAGTCTTCCTTCCAGGTTTCCTCAGGCGTTCAGGAGCCTACCGAGGTAGAGAAGAGGCCTGAGCAGAGGCCCTGGGTCTCGAACCCCTCTCCCAGCTGTGGAGGTGGTCTTCCACTTTCAGACCAAGGCTCCAGCACCTGGCGACACTGCTGGGTTCTGTCGAGGCAGAGCCTAGCTACTGACCCAACCTCCCTGAAGTGGGTGCCCTCGGCACCGCACACGGAGCAGGGAAGATGGTATAGCTGTAGGTCTGGACCTACCAGTTAGGTACACGCAGAAACCCAAATCCCACAGCGGATACGGGGGAGTTTTTACCTGAACAGACCTCCACGGGCTGTGGCAAGCATACAGGGAAAGTCCCGGGCCAGAGTTGAAGAGCCACTTCTGATAGCAGGAACCAGAAGCCTCCAGGCTAAAGTTTTGTTCTAGAACACGGTTCACCATCTCGGAAGCAACTGCGGGTCCTCAGAGGGATCAGGAGCCCGGTGTGTAGAACAGGGCCAGGGCCGCACCAGGGCCCCGAAGCACGGGTGGCTTAGACTTCTCAGCACTCTGTCCGGGGCCAGAAGGCCTTGGCCATCACGTGGGCCAGCCTGGTCAGACAGGTGCACGGTTTGGTCACCTGCTTGTCCTAGATTCCGCCAGAAGGACGAGTCAGTCGCCACTCACAGGAAAAGATGAGAGCTGGGGAGCTTTCCCTCTGTGCGTGTTTCACGCCTGCTGGGAAGATCTTTTGGCTGCTCTGTAGCCATGGCTGTTGTGGAACAGTACTACTATTTATTCTGTTCAGTGTCCCGAGGTGACAGCCAGCTGCAGGGCCACCACAGACCAAAGGGATACACTGTGCTTTGCCTACATATGGACCAGGGGCCTCTATCCAAGCCCAGTGGTCTCCAGCTCAGCACTCCCAAACAAGTTCTGGTTCAAAAAAGGACAGACTGTTGCCTTGAAAAGCCTTCTACACTTCTGAAAAGTTCTCGCAGCTTCTCATAGCTGTCAATGCCTCAGGCCAGACTAGTCCACCCAGTGATCTTGGCTTGGCTCCAAGCAATGTCCAGGAGTTGGAGGGGCAGGACTAGACGACCTAAGATGGCAGCACTTCCTTCCACCATCTGGGTCCCCACCCTCAGCTCTGGCTACTGTAGAGGGTTGGTTCTCCTTCCTGCCTACCCTCCTTATACTATCCCTATCTCTCTGAAAGGGTCAGGTTGGGGAGAAAAGGTACCCTCTGTTTGAGGGGTATTGCACCTGTGGCCTCAGCCCAATCTCAGGTGGAGCTGAGGAGGAGGTCTTGGATGGACTTCACTCAGAGCTGCCTTCTGCTAGAGACAAAGGCCCTGCTCTAACCCATGATGCTAGGATTTCCCTGGATACAAAGTGGTCTCTGATTCACTGATCTCCCCGTGGAGAAGTAGAAAGGTTGGCAGACTACAGCACCCAGGAGAATGGCCCTGAAGCTTATCTTTACAGACAAGGGTCTGGCAGTGGGACCCCCCCCCCCACCCCTTAGCTGATTCCATTGCCGTCCTTGGAAGCAGGACTGGGACCCAAACCTTTCAACACATCTCAGGGCTGGGGATCCTGAGAGATGCTTAGATGGACCCAGTTGTCCTAGTGTTGTCCACAAGCCCTAAGAGACTAGTTTCATTTTAGCAACCATGGTTCATGTCACAGTTCTATACTCCATCCTGTTCCAGGCCAGGCCGGGGGTCTGAGAACTTAGAACTGCTAATGCATTGGCCTCCTATTGGTTCATTCCACCCTCCACAATTTCTGCCCTCCATGAATAAGTGTCACTATCCCCAGAAACACTGCCTGGGTCCAATTAGATCCCAGGAGATGCCATCCCCTGCCGCCTTGTCATCACCTATACTCCACTGATGCCCTCTGCTTGAGTCATTGTTTCTACCTCAACACATCTTCGTACAGGGATCAGAAGGAGCTTACGGAGGTCCTCTCTCCCCAGACCTCTGGGCCTATAAAGTTGTTGCTTGGAGATGCCAGTCTCGAGGGCCATAGACAGATTGCCTTCTACCTGGAGATACATACCTACGCAGCTCTCACTGTCCTCCCAGCCTCTGTTCTTTATCACATACTAAGACCACTCCTTTGAGGGTATAGAAATGGTAGGGAGGGCACAAGGCTCAAAGGGATGCCACTCTGTCTCCACCTTCTCCCTGCAGAATATGCTAAGGACACCTTTCAGCCCTGGCTAAGATCAGCCAACCACACCCACCCTGCACCTTCTGGCCTATGTCCTTTCCTGGCCATCACAGGCCAATAGCCCCAGCTGCCGGGGCCCCAGGTACTGCCCAACCTAGGGTCCCTGAGAAGAGTCCTGTGTCGCTGCGGAAAGCCAGTGCTCCCAGAAATCCTGTAAACTTAGGGAACCTCAGTCTCAACTCCTTGATAGGAGGGAAGGCTGTTCAAGATGCGAAACGGGTACATTTGACTTGATGCTCATGAGAAGAGCCTAGTTCTCAAGGAGGACTTCAGAGATCTTGATCACAGGATAGGTCCCGGCAGCAAAGTCAGAAGGTTGAGCGGCCAGCAAGGGGCCAAAGAAGCCCAAGAGGGCAGCAGCTGTCAGACCCAGAAAGTCACACACCTGAGAGGCAACAGGACTTGGTCAGGAGTTCAGATACCAGGCCACAGACAGAAGAACAGACAAGTCCGAGGACCTCAGAGCAAAGGAAAGCAAAGGAAATATCAAGGGGCCCTAGAGAATACTCTGCAGGTGCAGCAAGGAGTCTGGATGGGCCCTGGGATAGGGGGAATGCTCAGGCGTAAGAGGGCAGCCAGATGCTTGATCCCAGGACCATGGCTCCAAGCTGAAAGAGGCAGGGCCACCAGGAACCCAGAGCTCACACTGGCATAGGCCTTGAGCAACCTGAGGGCAAGTTCAAGGGGAGGCACTTATGATAGACAATGGAAGGGAACCAGGGAGGCTGAACAGAGGATGAAAGCCTAAGCCACATGTTCCCTGAGGGTTGGGGGCGGGGGGAGGGGAGAAACACTGCCATATACAATATGCATTTATTAGGAACACATGACCCTGCAATCCAGCGGGTGCCTAAGTATTATCACTTCAAGTCAAAACCTCAGCTGGGGACACCTGGCATTGAGCGGCACCCCCCAGAGTCCTGAAGGAAGCTGTGTGCAGGATGCCGGCAGCCCCACCTTCTGCATGAGGCCCCCACTAAGCTGTTCTTGCCTGAGAAAGCATGCAAGTCCGAGCCCTGATTCAGAAGTTCAAACTCCCATGCCAAGTTTACAGCCCAGAGCTATCACACGCTCCCTGTGACCTGCCCTTCCTTATACCAGCCTCCCTACAGGCATAGAGTGGGCTGTCTATACCGTAGGCCATGACAGCCAGTGTCTAGTCATACAGTTACTATATAAAGTAGACTGCCTGGAAGGTCTCAGGGGGCAGAGACACGCAAGCCCCTAGGTGACATGTTCTAGGGTAACAGACTTAGAAGTTCCGGGGGACAGCTTAAGGAACCATAAGTGGCCATGGCTGTTGATTCTAAGCAGAGTGAGGGCAGGCAGAACAGCTCCTAGGAAGGCTGGAATGAAATAGCACGGACCCAAGCCAGGGGCTGCTTCTGGCCTCTGTCCAAGTGAACGCCAAATGCTTACCTGCTGGGACCTTGTGGGAGCTCCCCGGTCAAGGGAATCCTTGAGGCCCCATCTGCTCTGATAGGACCGAGTAATGGCAACAACATTAAGGAAGCTTTGGCCTCATGATTTTCACTAACTCTAAGCATGCCAAGTTGACCGTCTACTGGTTAGGCTGTATAATAAGTAGATACATACACAGCCAGGCAAGGAGGAAATAATGCTTAGATTAGTCCAGCCAGGAGGTAGCCATGACAAGTTCTAGCCACATCGATTCCCGCCCTCCAGAACCTGGCCCACAGGACAAGGGGGCAGCGAAGGAAACCTGGACAGATTTGGCCCAGGCGGCCTCATCCTGTGGATTAGGAGCGAACCACAACTGGTGGGTATCAGGGCTTCAAGGAAAAACAGGAGTAACAGCTCTGAAGAGAGAAGCCCACCCCCAGCTGGCATCCAAGTGGACCTCACGGAGGAAAGGCCAGGCCCAGCATCTAGTATAGGAGGAGACACACATAGGCAGTCAGAGTGTCCTGAGGCCAAGGGCCACAGCCCCCTGGTCACCCTGGTCTCCACAGCTGGTGGAGCAGAGGTCCCAGGTAGAAGGGAAGGTGAACAGGTTTGAGGGGATCAGGAAAAGGCCCTGAAGACAAATTCCACATACAGCACTGAGCAGGCCAAGAGCTAGGATGCTCACAGCTGGGGTCCCCAGATGCCACCATTTGTTGCAGTGGACTCTAAGGGGAAGGAAGTGACAGAAGCCATTAGATTAAGTCCTGAGAACCACAGCTAGAATGAAGCCCTGCTGTCCAACCAGATTCCAGAACAAGCAAATTATCCTCACCCTGGCTCTTAGGTGGAGGGGGTGGGGGGAGAAAGGGGAGACTTCCCAAGAGGTAGGCTGAGGGGCATCCAAGGTGGCTCCTGAGCATTCTGGGGATGCCTGAGGTGCCCTTCCCAGATATCCACCTGGGTCTCCAGCTAGACATCCACTGACGCAGGATACTAGGTGGTCTCCACAGAGCAAGGCCAGCAACCAGTTTCTAACCACTGCCTCTAGCTTTAAGGCAGGAACAGGAACCAGACAACAAACAGCTGAGAGGTTAAAGCCAACCCTTCCTGCTCTTGGGAGAGCCACCCTATCCGCTAGCCTTCCCCACCCACCCCCCCCCCCCGACCCTTCAACTTGCCTGCCACTGGACACTTCCCATCTGTAGTTCTAGAAGTCTAGTTTCTCTGGAGTTACACTCCATCTCTGTACCCTACAACCAGTTTTCCAGTTGAGACTTCATAGCTGAATAGCCCATGCTTCTCCATCTCAACATTTTATCTGTCCCACTCTGATACCATCCCCAGCTTGATATTCCTAAGGTCCCCAGGAACCCCAGAAGTAGCAAGTCCCCAAGGACATTCCCATATCTTATCTTTGCTGTTCAACCTTCAGCTGTAAACTGGGCAGAAAAGGTATCCATGCACAGGGTTCATGGGCCAAGCTCAGCCTCCCGGATCTTTAGTTACCATCAGTATACCAACCACTGGGCTCTACCTGTCTGCTGGACATCCTTATTTGGAGAAATCAGGCAACCCAAACCAAGATGGTCCTACGCTGAATGTTTCTGGCCTCTAAGGGACTCTAGGAGAGCAACGTGTCCCTGCCAAGGTCATGCTACAGACCTAAAAAGCACCAAGAGACTAGCAGCTTATTCCTGCTTTTCTCCCTTAATCAAAATCCTGTTCAATTCTCCCTCCTAAGCCTCTCTTGAATCCATCTGCTTCACTCCACCTCAACTCCCCTGCCCCAAGCTCTGACCTCTTGCCTAGAAGCTGCTAGAAGTTTCCTTCTAACCGTTCAATAAATCCTCATGCCGACTCCTGGCTAGTCTTTGGTATGCAGGCCTGATTACCTTAAAACTCATCAGGTCGCCTGTCTCTCTCCCAACTTGTAAATCTGTTCTAGGGCTTCCTAGCATTCTCTGGGTATAGAACCAGATCTTCAACTTGGCCTCAAAGTCCTTATGTAGTCTGACCCTGGCCTAAGTCTCTAGTGTCAATTGTGGCCACTTTCTATGTTGGAGTCATACTGGCTTATCTGGCATCCACATGCCTAGATACCTTCGACCTTAAGGGAAATGGAGAACAATTAGCAACATAATTCCAACAAGTCACTGAGGAAGGAACACCCTGGAAACTAGGGTATTTTGTAGCAATTCTAGATCTTGATTTCTTCAAAGAGAGGTGCCCTTCTTCTAAGAGATTAACACCAGACACTACACCTAGCTTCTGGAGAGTCAAGTGGTTTGGGAAGGAGACTGGCTTCTTCTCTAGTACACCTCTAGTCTCCGCATCCAGTGGTGCTATGCCTAGTCTATCGAGCTGTTCTACCTCTTCGGTGAGCTATGGGAGTCTTACTGGCACCTAGCCTAGGGGTACCAGGATGTAGCCACATGTGAATTATTAGCACATGTCAATACATCCTGCTTAGTTGGTGTGGGTCCATCCTTAGGGCTGACGGAGATACTAGGAATCCCCAAGCTCATTCTTTCCTGACCACTACTCTACCTATCCCCAACAAGCCAAATGCAAATGCCGTCACCCAAGATTAATTCATTCCACTTATACCCCATGTCTAGTCCCTGAGTAGTCAGACCAGCAAGTCATACCCACCCAGCCAGGCCAAGTCTTGTTCCCACAGACACGGCATCGAAGGTGTCAGGTGTGTAGGAAAGTGGTAGTGAAGTAGGTGGTGATGCCTCTGGGTCTTAGTATTAAGTCCCTATCCTCGGGCAGCCTAGAGTCTTTATACCCCCCATGCCATCTTTTGCTATGGAAGTTATAGCACCTTTCCCCTCAGACCCCTGCATACCACCAACTTGAGTTTTGGCCAAGATCAGCTCTGGCTGCTCTCCTGTTCACCTGCAACCCTGGAGCAGGATCCCATTATTTTAGCCAGAAGCATCTGTTACAAAAGCCACCTCCCAGAATCCTGAGCTGCCATCTGACTTCCAGGTGGAAGCGTCTGATCTCTGCTGACCTGAATCACCACCCCCCAGTGCTATGAAAGTAGTGACAACTTCATAGATGAACTTCTTGCTCATACATCTAGATAGACCTGTGGTGAACAGGCACCTGCCAGGCAACCTAGGACTTGCCATACCTGGGCCCTTGATGACCCCCAGCAACCTCAAAGTCCACTGAGCAGTTAGAGCCCCCCACCACCATGAGAATGCTCAGACCCAGTTTGGTCAGGAAGCCATTCCCGGTCTTTGATTGGGGTGGGAGGGGGATGATCGTCAAACCAAAACTCATGGACTTAATCTGGTAACTTATAGAGAACGTGAAGTCTAATCTACCAAGTCCATGTCTGAAGGACCAGGTCACAAGAAGGCCATTCTTGAAGCACATCTATGTGGGGGAGAGCTTGTTAGGTGTAGAACTCATGGAAGCTTCTCAGAAGCCATGTAGAGACAAATATGTTTAGGGAGTAGTCTCATCTGAAGGAGCTTGGAGGACCCCGGGCTCACAGCCACCTGAAACTGGTATTTAGCAATCATGTACTCCTGGGATTAAAGAGCAAGGGATACTTTTTCTGAGGGAACAAAGACCAGGCCTGAGCTTTAAGGATTCTGTGAAAGAAGAGGCAGAAGACTGAAGGTCACACCGTAGGCAAGGGGCAGGGCCATGTTGCGATACACAATCCTGCAGGAGTAGAGTTCAGGAGGCCACAGCAGACCTTAAGTTCAAAATGAACTCCTTGTCAAGCTATTGGCCTCAAAGTTCCTACAGCTACAATGAGGAGCAGGAAATAAAGGAAACCTAAAGGGGCCCACAGCCCAGAACAGCAAGAATTCTGATTGCAGTGGGTCTCAGGGGAGACCCTTGTTCTCATGGGCCAACGCTCCCAGGCCAGGGGAGCTGGGCAGCCTGGATTCTCAGGGCTCAAGCCTGGTGAAGGCCTGAGGCCTGCAAATACACAGGGGCAAGAATGAAAGAAGAAAACCGCACAATCCTGCAGTTCTCACTAAGAACCGTGCCTGAGGACTCCCATGGCCCACGGAGCTCCAGCACTGGCTTGGCTCTAGTGGCTTCTGGTAGGGCAGTCTAGGAGGATGGCCAGCCCCGGGCCCCTCCCAGGCTGCCACAGAGCAGACTTGTGTCAGTCTGCAGGCTCAGGCAACTCCCAAGAAGTGGCTCTGACGTACCCCAGCCTCCAGCCCACTGCTGCTCAGCACTCAGATCAAGGCCTCGGTACAAGGATACTCTGCAGAAGATGCGGTTCCTAGGATGGCAACACCTTTCTGGAAGGAGGGCCAAGGGCAACTGACAAGTAGGTGGGGGATCCCGGAGGACTGATCCCTGTCCCTGGCATCTACCTTGGTCCATTAGAAGCCTTCCACTTGGTGTTTCTGTCAGTGCCATGAGACAAAAAACCCCTGAAAGCAGAGCCTGTGGGTTTTGCCTCCCCAGGCCAAGTGCCCAGCAGAGTGTGGGTGCTATCGCAGCTGCTGAGGAGATCCCTTCTGGGAGCAGAGCTCAGATAGAAACAGATGCCCCAACCCCTGAGCACAGCCTGGACCCCAAAAGAACAGCCCTGGAGAACATCTGGGTTTGTCACAGAAGCAGCAACGGTGGTCACAACAGAGGCTGCAGGGAGCAGTGGAGGAGTTGGTAGGGACAACACTGCCCGGTCCATAGGGGGACCTGGGTCAGTCCAAGGAACGCTAAGCTCTGGTCTCCTAACAAATCTGTGCTAGGTGGCTTAGCGTTAAGGTTTACTTCCGGCACAAGTCTTGAGAGTAAGGTGGTTTGTACACAGCTCTCTTCCTAGTGTAGACCCATTGTTCGATCTCCAGCTATGCCATCTCAGATACAGAACCTTCAGGGCCACCTCCACATTGGGAGGCACATGGGGAAGTTGCACCTACCCTCCATGGTTTTGGACCAGAAGTGAGGTCGTTTCCACTTATACCAGTGAGAGTTTAGTTAAGGGACCCATGATGCATGGGGACTGGGAAGTAAAGGGCCTGTAGATGGGCATGGAGCGTTAACAGACAGCAAGATGCCCAAATTCCTGTCAGAGCCACTACAGGTTAGGCTTCTACAGCATCATTGAAGCAGCATCATTGTTCCATACTGGCTAAGGATTTGAGGGAAAAAATAGCTCCTGGCCTTCCAGGGACCATGAAGGATGCCCGAGATGGCCTCATACATGTCAAGTTTCACCTGTCCCTCTCGGTCCTAGAGATCCTGGCACAGAAAGGCCTTCTGGTGCCAGCAGCTTTCAGAAATGGCCTTGACTACAGATGGACCAAAGAGCAAAGCTCTCCCTAGGACACAAAGATAAGTCATGCCAGGGGAAAGCTTAACAGAGCATGTCAGGCCATGCCAAGGCCTACCCGTCCTCTGAGTGTTTGCTTCTCCACAATCTGACTGAAGTTATCCATACAACATCAACACTTGGAGTCGGAGGTGCCAGCCTCAGATGTCCCACCGGTTGCAGTTAGCATTGGCCCCACATGAACCACAGGTCTGAATAGTCTGTGAGCCCGCCTCCAGGCCCTGGCCTAACCCAAGTCTCAGTGGCACACTTGTCCTAGGAAGTCGGCAATACCATACAGTCTCCTTCACCTGGAGGCAGAGGCCCCCCAACCATTCGTGCCCAAGGTCGTGCCGCAGCATGGATGCCAGCACACAGTTAGAGGGCAGTCATTAGCACCGTCGACTGTAAGCTCACGCGTAGTTCAGAGTGGCTGCTTTCCCAAGGATAGCACCCTTGGGAACATCAGTGAGAATATAAACATAAGAATTGAAGTGCTCTTCGATAAAAAGAAGCTACTGGACATCACCTAGGTGTTCTTGTTAGTGAATAAATCTGAGCATATTCACTGTTGGAACAAAAGAACCCCCCCATGTGAAACAGCTGTTTACCTAGAAGAGATGGAAGGGTAGACATTGTCCACCCCCCCCTGCCCACCCTCACCCCAAAAGCCAGGATGTAGCTCTTCCTACGTAGGGCAAATCCTCTGCTAACTATGCTGGGAGCCAGTGTTGCCTCTAAGTACAGCACCATAAATCCAGGCAAGAATGGTTCGTGTGACCATAGCCAGTAAATGGAGGTGGGACACTGGGTATATGTGTAATGCTGAAGTGAGGACACTGAATTTCTTTCTAGTCATAGGGAGACTATGATCAAGGGAGACTGCCACCTTAATCCAGGAAGTCTTATCGTTTAATGAGGTCTTCTGATGTGATGGAGTATTAACGTTACCCCTAATAGATTCAAGTTCAACATTCAGCTGTACTATAAACTTTTAGATGTACATCCTGGAGTCTAGACTTTGCAAAGGATAGAGAGAGAAACTAGACAACACTAAGAAGCACCAACCAAACCAATCTAGAAGGTGGGATCCTCTGCAACAGGACTTAATCAGAAGGGACTGTACTGGATGTAACCAGACAAGGCTTGGTATTAGATTGAGAAGTGTTTAAGACTATAGAAGACATCTTAACATTAATAGAAAAGCCTGAAATAGGAGTTAAGTGAGCTCTTACTGATCTGGAAAGGACAGTGCTAGACCATTGCAGTAGCGATCTCTGGTGATCAGAGGCATGTTTTTGCTTCTCTTCTTTCTATAGTAAAAGTGTGCTATTTCTATAACAAAGTTAAAAGTTACTGTAAGAAAAGAATCTGGAAGTCTGGTATACCTTATTTGACTAAAGCTGAAGACTTGATATCAAGTGCTCAGAAATGATCCCACAAGTTCAAACTCTTGCTATACCTGTATGAACACAAAGAACTTCTTCGGCTCTCTGGAGGGAATACTTAGATGTTCACTGGCAAGAATTCCCAAAGTGGCTCAGACTGACATGAGCATCTCCACTCTCACAGAAAGCCCACCGTGATGGGCAAATACCTCTGGCCCCGTAGGAGGAGTTAGAAAACCACTTTCTTCCCAAGCCTGAGTGTATTCTAGTGCATTCTAGAAGGTGTAACCTGTATCAGAGCACTTTGTAGCTGAGGATCGCTTCACTTCTAGGGAAGATCAGATTTAGTTACCAGCCAGGAGAAGTCATAGGTCCATTCTGTTTACAAATATGGATGCAAGAGACAAAGAAAATACTAATGGAATCCAATAGTGTATTTAAAATTACTATACGATCAAGTAGGTTTTATCTCAGGAGAAAAGGAGAGTTCAAATTAAGAATATAAAGGGTTTGGGGGGGTGGGGGGATGGGTTAGCCTGGTGACGGGTATTAAAGAGGGCATGTTCTGCATGGAGCACTGGGTGTTATGCACAAACAACGAATCATGGAACACTACATCAAAAACTAATGATGTAATGTATGGTGATTAAATTTTTTTTAATAAAAAAAAAAAAAAAATTTATTTTTTAAAAAAAAAAAAAAAAAACAAAAAACAAAACAAAAACCAAAAACCAAACCGAATATAAAGGGTTTTTTTCCTGTATATTAACATAAATGAAGTGAATTTACCTGATTAGAATTTAAAAATTTACCAAGGAAAAAAGGCCTTTAAGTGTCCAGGAATTAACTCAAGAAGGTTCTAATAAGATTCTGAATAAATGAATAGTCCATGAAAGAATTAAAGACTTTTGCACGCTCTAAATTAGTTCATAAATTCAAAGTAATCCCCAAATCCTCGCTTAATTTGAAGAACTCAAATTTACTTTAAAACCTATAAAAGGTCCTAAAATAGCTAAGTCAACTGCTAAGTATAAAAGACTTGTCCAAGCAATAGAGTGCTATAGTGAGAAGCAGTACATATGGTATTTGCACAAAAGCAGACCAAGCAGCAAGGCCCAAGCATGCACAGGAACTATGGAAAAGGGGCTGCCACAGACTAGTGGTAAAGGACAAACTTGTGCTCGTATGGGGAACAGCAGCTTACTCTAAAGATAGCTGAATACCATACCACTGTTTCTAGTCTTTGAGAAACAGTCTTTAACCATGGTTTTTATTGAAGTCTAGATTTATTAGAGACCTACTAGAAGAGAAATACAAATTATGACCTGGTGATAAGAGAAGACTTTATGAGACCCCACTAGCACAAACCATTAGGGCAAAGTTTTAGTTTGATCAAAGTTTCTATTCAGTCAAAGATACTGTGAACAAATTTATGTCAGGTAACAGATTGAAGGCAATAGAAAACCAATGAGGAACTACTTGAATAAGAATTCCTTCAGGCAGATGGGAACCCCAGAAGAAAAGGCAAAGTCAAGGGTACCCAAAATGCAATCCTAATTGTCTAAACCCAGAAATGCAAACGACAGCTCCCTTCATATCCATTAAACTGGCAAGTGCTAGAAAGCCGGTATGCGAAATATTGACAGGGATACAGGGATACAGGAATATTCCTGCATTGCCATGGGACCATGTACTGGAACAGCCATTCTGGAGAACAATCTGGTATCATTTAGTCAAATTAAGCAATTCTATTCCTGGGAGTAAAATCCAAGATGTTTGTCCTACAGGTAGATAGGGGCGCATGTCTAAGGATGTTCTTTTCAGTGCTGTGGTGACAGATGGAGGCAATTGGGTGTCCATTCCTGGGAGAGCAGCTAGGAAATATGTGGTGGCCACATGCCATGTAGTATCACTTAACAGATAAAAACAGACTGGGTATACATATAACAGGAGTATCCGACCTAGTGGGGAAGAGGCAGGGCAGGGTGACCCATTAATATACAGAGGAGACCTTTTATGATCCTGGATGAGAATCATTCATATACCTTATACATTGGATTGGCTGCCTCTGAGCGAGAGGGGAACAGGTGTAGAGACAAAGAAGGATCCCCGTAGAGGCCAATGATACTTGTGTACCACAAACTAGTGGGTGTAACTCAACTGTCTCCCCCAGGCCCCCAGGTTTTAACAACTAAAAGATAACATCTCAGAAGAGCGCTGGACTTACAAAGGGCCATGGCAGGGTAGGAGGTTAAACCCATAGGCTTGGGTATCTTTAGTGCAAGCAACAAGAAGTATCTTAAGAACCCTTGCCTTACTTTGTAATTGGTCCAGCTTCTTCTGCCGCAACAAGGACTCTTCGTACGGACCCTTTGAGCAGGTTTCCTATTGTGCATGATTCTAGCAAACACACCCTGTTTTCTGGGAACACCTCCCTCTACAGTTCTAGCTTTAAGTAGCACAGGCCACAACAAGAATCCTCCCTTAAACACTGGGTCTCCTCTGGCCCCTTTATGTCAACTTAACTAGAGCCTGTTCTCCCCACTGGCCCCTGAATAAGATTCTGGCACCTATGGGAGGTTCAAAGGTAGCACACCTGATGGGAAGTGATAGAACCACCTTAACCCAAGGGCATAAGAGGCTAGAAGCAGGAAGGGGGAAGATTTACAGGACAGAGGTACAAGAACTTACAAGGCGTATTGTCCCTCAGGGGTAGTTTGAAGAGAAGCTTTTTAGGAACCCGGTACAGATGCCAAGCTATATTGCTGAAGGTTCCAGCCTCATCGGGCTCTTAAAGTAGCTCTAAAAAATGAAGAACTCAAGTCAGCAAGAAAGCCATTAGCACTGCTATGAATGTCTACAGAGTACCCTTACTGGATTCCATGCTCTTTTGTGTTGACCTATAATCGCTGTCACAATGTACCTACTCATACTGCCATGTGGAATTGAATTCTGAATCTCCCTGACAACAGACAGTACTTCCAGGGCCACTAGATGCCCCTTCCATGTGCCATCTTTACCTAGATTTTAGGGTTATTTGAAGCAGAGGTTTCTAGTCCCTTCTGTATTAGCCCCCCACCCCATGTTGGATCAGATGTGCTCACACACACACACATTCCCATGTGTCATGCTGTCTCAGTCTATCCTGACCAGCATACAGTCCCCATGCTAGGAAGGTATTCAGAATTAGGAATCCCATAGATTCAGAGCAAAGATAGTCCTGGATGGGAAGGGGTTTTGTATATATCTATACATTAAGCTCCCATCAGCGGGATTAAGTTCAAGAACCCCTGTTCTTTGCCATGAACTGGGCTTTGCTGCAGGAGCTCAGATTCTCCCACCGCCCCCCCCCGGGCCCCCCCCCCCCACTGAGCCTCCTGTTTTCTTCAGTGAGTACGAGTCCCCTCTGAGGGCCAATGCCAGCTTCTCTTAGCCTTTATGCTTTGCTCCTAGGAGGAACCAAAGCAAGATCTTGGTCATGTTCTCAGATATAGCCTAATCTGGACTACGCCCAGAATTCCAGTGGTGCCTCTACCTCAGTTTCCATATAGTGGTATTTGTGGTAAAGTCTAAATATGATTCACCCACTGCAAAGCTCACTTCCTTGGCATCAAGTGACCAGGCACCATGACTTAGTTGGTAGCACAAATCCTTTATATACCTATACAGCCTAAAGTCCTGACCACCTGCTATAGAAAATCTGGGTCAGGCCATGAGCCACCTAGACTTTGCTAGGCAGACCTCAAACTGTCAGAGACTGGTATTTTTACGGTTTCCTCACTCCATGAGACCAGAAAACCAAAGCTAAATGTCAGCTTAGAGGACCAGGAGAGATCAGAGTTAACAAGACACAAGGGTCATTTCTGACCTCCAGGCCACTACTGGCCAGGTCTAGGGGTCCCTATCAGACCTGGGATTCAATTCAATGGAAAGGGATGGGAGCCTGCAAACATGCTTGGACTGAGTAAGGACAGCTAAATAGCTGACAAGACCCAGTCAAGCAGGAGAAAATGACCATGGCAGCAAGTGATAAAGGTTTATTCACATCATTTGTCAGCCAGAAATGTCAAGTCCAGATGCCATATGCAACAGCCTTTCTGGCCAAGGGTCTATTCTTTACATGTAAGAGTTTAGATAGAGTCCCAGAACCTAAGAAAAGGGTATATAAAATGCCATGTTCTAAAGGTCTAGAGGAGATCAATCAGGACCAAGAGAAGAGCAAGGTCCCATGCCCAGCTGAACATAAAAGAGTGTAGCTGCCAGTCTTAACGTGAATGCTTGCAACTACCATTTCTATTCTGTTGGCAATTAAGGGCTCAGGTAGCAAAGAGGGAGGTCAGGAAAGACCTTGGGGGGGGGGGGGGAAGACAGTGAAGAGCAAGGCACCAGAACATAAGCATCAACGATGCCCAGGTTCAGGCTTCTGCATTGGTAGATACTCTTGCAGAAGATAGTTCCTCTTAGAAAAAGAGGTGAAGCCCCTCAAAGTGAAAGTCCACATATTCAACTATACTCTATAGGTCAGGTCTTATGAAAAGCAGTCTAAAAACCTTTTAGGTACTCAACTAAATTCCAGGAATCTTCCAGCATAAGGGAGGCCTATGGCTGGCTTCCAGGCCCTCCTTCTAGTCAAGGACAATGATCAAAGCAGATAAAGCTAAGCCACAGCTTGTTTATAAATGTGTTTATCCCATCATTGGTCCCAATGCCAATGGACAATATGTCAACTGGCAACTCAAGAGGAATTCACATGGTTAACATGTGAATATTCTATTATAATATTAGCACAAAATAGGATCCCAACTGAAGATATTAAGTGTATGAACTAAAAGCTTAGGATTAGATCTGGAAGGATCTGTCCTACGTGGTTCGGTCTTATTTTCTTCCAATGTGATAGCATATTACTGAAAGCCTATAGTAACCAATACATTCTTGAAGTTAAAGAACCATTGATGAGGTTTGTCATGTGGTCAGAGGTTCCTAGCATGAAAAAACCACTTGCTAGGTTCTTGAGAGAGTGGTTAAAATTCCTGGAGAAGTTAGACCCTTGGATTACACCATAAGCAATCAGAAAGCAAACTAGTAGAGCACAAGACACGTCTCATGTGCTGATGCAGCAGAAAAATAGTCCCAACGAGCAATGGTGGAAGCTAAGACAACAGGGTCTTGAGAATAGACTCACTAAGAATCTACCAGCCTAAAGGCCCAAGCCGGGGGAGAACAAGAAAGGGACTCCAATTTGACCCTGCTGGGAGACCCTGCCAGTGTGCTGTGGGGGGAGGGAGGGTCAGGCAGGACCAAGGACAGCCACACAGACCTGACCAAGTGGCTGCAGCTAGCTTACGGAAAGCAGTGACAAGGCTGCTTAATTGAAGCAGCGTATAAGCATTAACAAAGGACAGTGCCAAGCTAGAACCACCCCAAACCAGCCTGATAGGCAGAAAACCTAGAGATCAAATGTGAGAAAATCAGAAGTAATCCAAATGGGCCCATTTCACAGGATGGCAGAGAACAGGAGTAGGAGGGGCCCCAGAATGAAGAAAACACCCTGAGACCTAGGCAAGGAAGAGAGCTCCCAGCAAGAACACAGCCAACATCTACCAAGAGACTCGGCTAAGTGACAGCATCTATGACAAAGGAAAGCAACACCACAGAAGAGATACGGTAGACCTCATGACCCCACTAGAGATGGCCTACCAGGGGCCATCATTAGCCAGTTGCTTAGCCCCACATAGCCACGTATCTAAGTACATTCTGTCCCACCTCAAGGGCAGGGAAGAGTCAAAGACAAAACTTCAGATTGGACTTTAAGGATCTCAAAAGACACTTTTAAATCCTCCCCAGATGTTGATTCTAGAAATAGTTCTTCAGGTGTTATAGAGGAAACGCCCATGATATCTTCTATTAGCCAGGTTGACCAATAAACCCAACAGCCAGGCTTAAAAGGATTCTAGAAATAGAATTTTCTTCCTTATAGACCCAGGTCTTGCATGTATCTGCACATTATGTCCCTGTCAATGGGACAGTCCCAAGTCCCATTTCTGGCCATAACCCAAGCCTTGCCACATGAGCAACTCTTCTCCATGGTCCCTCTACATAGCTGACTCCTTCGAGAACATGGGATTCTTACCTCATTTAGCTTCAGTCCCCTGTAGTGACTATTTACAGCCTTTGTCCTATTAGTCCTCCTGAAAGGCTAGAGCAAAAGTCTAGATTTTTCCTGGTTACTGATTGACCCAGATGCCCAACCCCACCAGAATCCTAGTGCTGCTGCCTGCCTGCTACATCTTCTATCTTTGCTTTCAGACAATATCCATAAAGGTGAAGGCTGCCACTGAGGGGTGGTAAGTATAAACCTTCCAAGGGGAGCCCAAGGAAACCAGCCACCCAGCAGTGTCAGTCCTTCAGCATCAAGTCTAAAAGACCCCTGACTTGCCAGCACAATCCAAGAGGCCCTCCCCCATGAACAATTTGAGCCATACTTGGGGCTACTAGAGGCTGTTCTATTTGCCTCCACCACCACCCCAGGCACCGCCAGAGAGGGAGATAGGTCAGGAAGGGCCCTTACACTGCTCCCTAGAACTCCTTCCCGCTTACCCCAGGGACTATGAGGCCAAGTCAGTGTTCAAGGACTAGAGATGCCTGGGAAAGTACATGCTGACATACCCAGCCCTCTGGTCTGGTAATACCAGCCATGTCTGAACAAGTTATGACCTAACGTGCCTACTGTGTCTGAGTTCGGCTTTAAGGAGAAATGGCCCAGGGACGTACCTATATCCTGAGTTTTAGTCTCCTATTCTCAGGTTAGCGAATGGAAGAAAAAGCTAGAGCTCATGAATAAGTCTTAGTCATGCACATCCTGGAGGAAGATGATGGAGACTGAACACTGTACTCACACCTACATCTGCCAGGCCAGACCCTGGCTACCTACCTAGGTATGGAGCAATAGAGAAACTAAGCATCTTTACCAGGTCTGTCCTGACTATGCCAAGGGCCCATTTTATACATATTATGAAACAGTCTATAGGGAAAGGTAGGCCGTATAAAAAAAAAAAAAAGCAAAATCCCCTATTTAGAATCACAGAACAGGGTGTAGGACTCAAGTTCTCACTGAAGGATCAGACCCGTGTTCAACAGGCCAGAGATAAGCAATACAAGCTACACACCATCCTAATACCACAGGACCCAGGGACAGGGTTCACTGAAGTTTGGGGTCCCAGAGGTTCTGGGATCTCAAGCCTAGGCATCCCAATGATACTCCACCAGAGTCCACAACGAGCACAGCAAGTTGACTTCCACATTTTACCGCAGCAAGGTACGCTAGAGGACAGAGGAGGCTCCTGAAACCCCCTCCCCTCAGCCAGTATACTCCGGGCCTTGACAAAAGGAATGTCCCTCACCCTACCTTCAGCATGCCATTCTGGACCTGAGAGAGCAACACCTTAGCTCCCCAACCCAACTTTGGAACCAGTCTTGTTTCCATAGACCTCAGATTCCAGGGGTCAGAGGGAAAGATGGCAAGATATGCTCCTGGTCTCCCCAGTCCATCAGGTTCCTCTCACTTTCATCCTTCTGAGGTCACGTGGAAGAAGGCCAATAGCCTTCAGTGACCATGAAGGTGGTGGACATACCAATGTCCAGTTCTGGGAGAAGGCCATGGTTACAACAGAAAATAAGGAGTGAGCAGTTGTGGAGAACACCGCTCCAGACCAAACCAATAAAGGACCTCAAAGGAGATAGAAATATAGATACCAGGACCGGGACAGGGAAACACAGCTTGGGGAACATGTCAACCTAACAACGAAGGGCCACAGTTGGACTGACCCTGGCAGAGCTAAGTAGAGACAGGATCACGGGGTTTGGAGGTAGCAGCCTGCAGGACCTGGGTGGGGCAGCCCAGAGGCCAGCCCAAATGGAAGTACCAAAAAAAACCTCAGCATCTCTGGGCCACTTAGGCATAGAAAGTAGAAAGTGCACACTGCCCAAAGGTGCCACAGGCCGAGGAGAAAAGTGACAGGATGGACCTTCAAGTCAGGGGAGGAAGGTCACGGAGAAATGCTGCTGAAGTATTAGAGCTTGAGGTCTGGTCTCAGCAAATGTTCAGTGTGCAATGCATGATTTTGTTCTCCCAAAAAAGAGGCAACTATGTGAGGGCTGGATGTAGGAAGTTGATCATGCTAATTACTTCTGGGTATATTAAATCATGTCATACTTTAGACATTCAATTTTGTCAGTTTCTAGGAACTTTCTTAAAAGGTATAAAGAAGTAGATGTCACATAAAGTCTATAGGAAGTTGTCATGACAAAAACGGAAAGTAACTCCTCAGGAGGAAAGGGAGTTTTTAGGCCACATGATGCTTTCTAGACTTGAACATAGAACTTGCCACCATGAACCACATGCCTGGCCTCCCACTGCCATTAAGATAATAG
>NW_027397093.1:14049118-14059597 GCF_003265705.2 Callorhinus ursinus | reverse complement strand
AAAAAAAAAAAAAAAAAAAAAAAAAAAAAAAAAAAAAAAAAAAAAAAGGCTCTGAAAACAAATGTAGGTTTTGTGAAATAGGCCTTTCTATGTAGGCGAATGGCAAGGAAGAACAGACCCCCAAAACGCTTGATCCCTCACAAACTGGGTTAGAAAGATACATTCAATTCCTAGTTCTTGATTCTAGATACCGAGCTTGGATATTGCCACTGTATTGTAACAAGGTAAAAAGCTAGAATATACTCCCTCCATAAGAATTCCCTGAGGGAGGGGAAGACACAGGTTAAAGAACAGTCCTGAAGATTGGGGAGACAGGCAAACACAGTCAGTTCAATTTACCAAAGCAGAGACTCAGGAACCAAAACGAACTGGGGTAGGAAAACCTCAGCTGGAATTGGTGAGTTGCTACAGGTTCAGCGTAGACAACTCAGACTTAACTCCAGGGGACCCATTTACAGGGGAGCTGTGCACAACATTGTAAGAACTCTAGGAGCTTGACCAGGTTCCCACAGTAAACATCAGAAAAACTCCTGGCTCTAACAAGGGAAAAAGGACCCATTTTAAAGTATGCCAGGCTATATGCCTGCCCTTGGGGGAAGCTAGTTGGCTTAGGCCATAACCTGCCTAACTGGGTATCAGAGCTTAACTGGCCTGAGGAAATACTCTAGCCATCCTGTGCCATCTAAGGGGTCAGGGTGTGAGGGGGAGGAGATAGACACTTGTGGAGTTCAGTCCATAGGCACAGGTTCACTGAGGGACTGAGACCTAATCACAGGAATGTAGAAGGTTTGCCCACCCCCCCTCACCACCATTATTAAAAGCTTATTTACAGCAGTTCCTTTGTACTTGGTATACCATGTCTGGCTATCAAGAAAAATTGCAAGTCATACAAGAAAACCACACATCTTAAAGAGACAAAGCAGATGTTAGAACTAGACTTGGCAGGAATATTGGAATTACCAGACTGATTAATATGCTGAGGACTCTAATGGACAAAGTAGACAGCATGTGAGAACCAATGGGCAGTGTAGTCAAAGATGGAAATCCTAAGAACCAAAAGAAAAAGTGCCAGAGATAAAGCCACATTAATAGAATTGAGTAATGCCTTTTATGTTCTTATTAGGCCTGATAATAGGAAAAGGATCTCAGGATGGATCAGTAGAATCCTAAGTGGGGGGGGGGGGATAATATCTGATGACTGGGGGCAAGGCATAAAAATACATGTGAATACTAGGAGGAAGAGATTTAAACAAAGACTGCAAATGCCCCCAAACTGAAGTCAGAAACCAGAGATCTAGGAAGCTCAGAACACCAAGCAGAAGAAATGCCTGAACTGTACTTTATCATTTAAGTTACAGGAAAAAAAAATCCTGTAAGTTGTCAGGGAAGGGGGTGAGCAGGGAACAACAGGTTATAGAGAAACAATTGAGAATTACCTCCTGCTTCTCAGAAACCATGCCAGAAAATAGAGGGACATATTTGAAATGTTGAGGGGGGAGAAAGCTAACCTAGAATTCTGTACCCAACAGTTATCCTTTAAAAATGGAGAAATACTCAGATTTGTTGCCAGTAGACCTGCCTCTCAAGAAATGTCCTTTCAAAAGAACATTCTTTCAAAAGATACAGGGTCAGAAACCCAGATCTACATAAAGAAAGAACACCAAAGCAATAAGGTAAGAATTACTGCTCTTGATTGTTCTAACAGAAGACCTTGCTCAAAATAACAGTGTATTCAATTATGCATGCTATGGAGACATGCTTAAAGAGACAGCAATGATACAAGGGATAGGAGGGAGAAGTTAGTATGAGAACCTTGTAACAGAATAACCCTACCTGTGAAGTGTTATAGCCTTAAACAAAAGCAAAGCTATAAACCACCACCACACCCAACAACAAAACAACCCAAAAACCTGTACAGGGCAACCACTAAAGTGTAACTGATGCCCTAAGAGAGCAGAGAACAGAATCAAAGTGCTCAGTTAAGACCAGAAGGCACACTAGTGGAAGGCAAGAATAGGAATGAAGAACAAGGGCAACAGATAAGAAACCGTAAAGAATATGGTAGATATTAATCCAGTCATTATGACATTGACTATCAATGGTCCAAAGGTACCAGTTAAGAGGCAAATTGCTACAGTGGGTCAAAACACATCACCCAACCATGTTACCTACAAGAAACCCACTTTGAGACACATTAGAAATGGATAGAAAGATATACCATACTAACACTAATCAGAAGGGAGGAGTAGCTGTACTAATTTCAAGACAGAATGAACCTCAAAGGAAAGGTATTAAGGATTAAAAAAAAAAAAAAAAAAAAGCATTGCAGAATGCTAACAGGGTCAATTCTCCAAGACGACACTTCTTACATAGGCACTTAAGAGTGTCAAACTACACAAGGCAAAAAAAACCGGTGGAGCAGCAAGGAGAAACAGATGAATCCACTAGTTGGAGGCTTGAACACCCCTCTCAGAAATGGAGAAATCCAGCAGGTATTCCTTATAAAAAAAGTTTTGGACAGAGAAAATGCCATGTGAAGATTACGACAGATCCAGGCAATACAAGCTAAGGAACCCCAGACTGCTGGCAGCCCAGCTGAAGCTGGGAGAGAAACATGGAATGGTCTCTCACCACCCTCAGAAGGTACCAATACCTTGATCTTTGACTTCTAGTCTCCAGAACGGAGACCAGAGTCTTCTGTTCACTGAGTCACCCAGTTTGTGGTACTTTGTTTACAGCAGCCCTAGCAAAGTAATACACATAGGAAGAAAATAACCCAAGAATCGTTCGTCCTGCTCAGCCAGGAAGACAAACTTGATCGTAAATAAAAGCCCGGATACGAATTCCTTTCAGCCAGGGCACTGGTCAGGCCCCTGGGTATAGAAGAGGAGGAGAACCCAGGCCCCAATCAGTTTTTTCTGACAGACCAGATTCTAAGAGCCAATTCTAGAAGTATTATGGCATGTTTAAGTGGGCCTAGATCCTAAGAAAAATTCCGTATTCAAGAGTCTTATCAGTACCCTGGAGAGACTTCCCTAGAGAAATAAACAGGTTCTAGGTCTGTTCCTTAGTTGGCAGAGTATGAGATGCCACTGAATACAGATGCCATTGGTCTTTGAAGAGACCAGATGGAGGTCTCAGGGAGACCAGTCAAGAGCTTCTACATATCACCTCAGACACCACAAAACAAGGCAAGGGACAGCATGAGCCACAGAGAACAAGACCACCCACTATAGCTGCCAGCAACTCAGAGGTGAAGTTCCAGTAGGAAAAGAGAAGCTCTATCAGGACTTAGACTTAACCAAACTCTACATGCAGCTTTAGACCCAAGGACAGGCTAGAGAAAGGTCCTAGGATCCTCATGCCCTCACACCAAGGATTAAGGGCTCCACGCACATGAAGCTCCAGCATGGACCTGAGACCGGAGATTTGTATTCTTCTCAGAACTTCTCTGCCTAGGGCTTCCAAGATGGTGGCTGGCTTCAAGGAGACTCTCCAGCTTCTGGGTCCCAGTAATCCCCCAGGGTGAGGGAGACCCTCAGCAACTTTCAAGGGTTCCCGTTTAGCCCTGGGCAACCCTGAGAAGAGAAGCCATAAGGAGAAAGGATAGGGTCTAAAAGAGAATCCATGCTATTTATAGGGGCAGGGAGTGGGGCACCAGGCTGCAGTATGGGACTGGAGGCCATCAAGGACCTTCACACTGGACTTTTGGGCTCTAACAGAGTCCAGACCTTATTCTCAGCCGAGAACACTGGCCATATGCCTGGAAGTAAAGAGCTGGGCACTATGCCTTATGACCAGTGCCATTCAAACCCAGATGTCCTTGCCCATTCCATATATGTATGGTGAAACACAACTGGCCCTCACAGAACCTCATGTCCAAAAGGTTAAGAACTGTTAGATCAGAAACAAGACTTCACTGGAAGACCCAACCCTGGACATAGCAGGCAGCTACAAGCTGCCTTGAGTATGGGCAGTTACCATCCATGATGTTCTCTGACAGGAATAACCATCAGTAGGAGGAAGGGATAATAGACCTTAGACCAAGAAAGACCTGAGGATAAGCTCCAAATAATCAGGACGAGGAACAAGAATGGTCAGTAAGACTATCCGTCTGTCTTCTGTAGTTACTGGGTAGAAGGAAGAGAAGTGGTCCCATCAGGCCTTAGACAAACGGAGAACAAGTACTAGCAAAGTCAGCAGTGAGCTATGGCAAGAGCCCAGTGGGACACATGTGCCTGCATCCTAAGGGCCTCTGGTGCCCAGGATAGAGGCCCCCAGCATAGATCACAGGCTCTAGCTACATGCTCCTCTCAAGGCTTACTGCACTGAGTCTCCTGAACAGCCAGCTTCAGGAAGACACTAAGAACCAAATTCCAGCATCACTCAGCATAAGGGAGACCCACAGCCAGCCTGCTCCCAGGCATCCACCTAGTCATGAGTAGTGATGGATGACCACAGGTAACAATTCCACCAAGACCAATTTAACTGGAAGAAGTAGTAACTGGAACCTTGAGATTCATTTGGCCAATAGACAAGCCATCAGATGATCAGTTCCAATTTAAGAGAAGGCATGTACTTGGGTAGGCCTAGAACTAAGCCTGAAAGTATACACATTACTACCTTGATCCCAAAACCAAAGACCCCACCAAAAAGGAGAATTACAAACCAATATCTCTGATGAACATGGATGCAAAAATTTCCACCAGAATACTAGCCAATAGGATCCAACAGTACATTAGGATTATTCACCATGACCAAGAGGGATTAATTCTTGGGCTGCAAGGTTGGTTCAATATCTTCAAGTCAATGTGATACATTAATAAAAAGACAAGAACCATATGATCTTCTCAACAGATGCAGAAAAAGCATTTGACAAAGTACAGCATCCTTTCTTGATTAAAACTCTTCACAGTGTAGGGATAGAGGGTACATACCTCAATATCATAAAAACCATCTATGGAAAAAAACCCCAGTGAATATCATTCTCAATGGGAAAACAGCTTCTCCCCCCCCCCCAGGGTCAGGAACACAGCAGGGATGTCCACTGTCACCACTACTGTTCAACATAGTACTAGGGGTCCTAGCCTCAGCAATCAAAAGTAAAAGGCATCCGAATTGGCAAAGAAGTAGTCAAACTCACTCTTTGCAGATGACAGGATACTTTATGTGGAAAACCCAAAAGACTCCACCCCAAAACTGCTAGAACTCATACAGGAATTCAGTAAAGTGGCAGGATATTAAAAAAAAAAAAAAAAATCAATGCACCTGAGTCAGTTGCATTTCCATACACCAAGAGGGGAAGAAATTAAGGAGTCAATCCCATTTACAATTGCACTAAAATCCATAAGATACCTAGGAATAAATCTAATGAAAGAGGCAAAAGATCTGTACTCTGACAACTATAGAATACTCATGGAAGTATATACGACTGTAATTTTCTTTTATAGGCTTTTCTAAAACTTCTGAAGTTAAAAATAGAACCAGTATCTTTTAGTGCTTTCATGTAAAGGGTGACATTTATAGGTAGCAAAGACCTCGATTCTTAGGATAATATACAAACTCGTGTAAGACATTGAGTCTTCAGTCTCAAAATGCCACAAGATTATGGGGGAAGACCTGGGGTTCTCTAACAGGGAAGCAATTTCCTTCTCTACACTTGTTGGGACACAAGGCAGTATAGAATCGTTATGGGATCCTCCCATACCAGAGGATGTAGGGCCTTCAACTCCATCCAGGCCCAGGAACGTAACCTCAAATTCAAGCTCCTCTAGATGGAAAAAGGATGCCTCTACAAGCTATTTCCTGTATAGCCCCAAACTAGGAACTTCTGCCTGCTCCCCCGAGAATGCTAGAGCTGAAGATCACCCACGATGTAGAAGTGTACCTCATGAACCGGTATGTTAGATCTCAGACTTCCTCAGACATCATGCCCCAAGATCACATCTAAATGTGATTTCCATCTTGCCTTGCAGAGGTAGGGTATTCTTTGAGTTGATGGGTCCCTATGTCCCCTCAATTCAAGATTCAATGTAGATATCAGGAGGGAAGGATCTGGTCTTGTCCCACCAACCTCCCCATAACTCCCAGGTGCCAACTCCAACGAATTGTCACTCCAATAGCAAAGAACCGAAGTCTACCTATATCACGCTGCAAGCCCTCATTAGCGCTTGCTCTGCACTCAGCAACAAAAACCTTGCCCGGTGACTGAAAGCTAACTGGTGCCAATCCCATGGGCCTAGGACTACACTACCTTGGTCGGAGGAGGGAGTGGGGCCTTGACATTTCAGTCTTATCATTAAGGCCAGGTTCAGACTTCAAGGCCAAGAATAAGGTCTAGAAATAATGGCATAAGGTGGCTGGCGATCAGGGACATTGAGATGGTTTTATTTTGGAATAAAGTCATGACTATGACAAGGGAAAGTAGACCACCAGCTGTAGGGAAGGATACAGCCCTCGGACAGAAAGGGTATGGGGGAACAAGATTCTAAGACTATATCCTAAAAATAAGACACTCCACTGACCAAGGAAGGCAGGTGGACGGAGGGAAACGAATGGAGACTGAAGGCAACTGATGGGACCCTGGGAAGGCAGGGCAGAGAATGGGCCCAAGACAGACTGAACCCAAACCAAGCTGACAGCCCTAGAAGTCAGACCCAGAGAATGAGGAGACACACTGAATAAAGGTGACCTGAGGGGCAGAGTGGGAACATCCCGGGAGGAAATGTCTTACAACACAGGCTAGAAGCCATACTTCTCATGGGGTAAGAGCACCCAGATAAAGGCAGGCAGATGGCCTGGGTTCCTGAGGCCAGGGGTGCCCCTGCCAGATGGAAAACAAAGATACTGCGTGGGTAAGAACAGGGAAGGACCCAAGTGGCCCTGTGGCAAGGGGAACACTGTAGGCCATGTCACCCCCTGTAGAGCAAATACTGCCATACACCACAAGTGGCAAAGCCCCAGGTCTCATACCCCAAGTTAGAGGGTGGGCCCAGCCAGGGCATCCAAGCACTTCACTGATGTGCTCAGGGGCCCAGCAGAAGGGAACAGGACAGAACTCAGGGAGAACCATGACCACCCAAGAGGGACTAGAGGCTGGTACACGGGAAGGGGTTCCTACCAAGGTCTCCTCAGAGGAAAGCCTGAAGGACATGGTCTTCTTAATCAGATGCAACTGAGAACTAGGCGAGACCAAGGTCCAGACGGGAGAAGTGTCAGGAGGGAAGGACCACAGTTGTCTCACAGCCAAAAAAAGAAAAAAAAAAAGTGGCTTAGATTCTATAGGTCCAAATCTACCAGCAGAAACATCAGCCCACATAGAGAAAATAGGCACCAAGCCCATTTTACCACCAGACCCTGGATACTAAGGGTCTGTAGCATAATGCTAGTGGAGACAGGTGGCCAAGAATGGAGCTTGATCTAGCCCAACGCAGCAGGATTCTTCACTGAAGATCTGACCCACTGGCTCAGGCCTGTCACCAGCCTAGAGACGAACCTAGTACTATGGGATGTGGCTGCCACTCCAGCTACTTTGGAGCCAAGGAGTTCAGACAGTCCCACTAGAAAAGGAGAGAACAGGAATGAAGGGACAGAGTTACCCAGCAGACAAGGACTCATAGCCAGGAAGGAGCTAGGGGCTAGTGTCGAGGTCCCCCCCCCCCCCCGCAAGACAGGCTGTACGTGGTAAGAGCACAGTTCTGAAGGTGGCAGGACACCTGGAGAAAGGAAAACACCTGCCTGGCTATTAGAGACCAGTCTGTTTGCAACCCACCCACAGTCAGACAGCTCACCCTTGCCCACACTGAGCCATAGACAGCAGGCAGCAGATGCTGCCTTCTGATCAAGGTCCTGCCTCATACCTGCCCTTAGGCTGCCAGAACACCTCCACACCCTCCCCACCTTCCAGCCAGTCCGCACTATTTCCTCTAATAGTCCCAAATAGGAAACTCAAGAGTCCAATAAGTTGAGCAGTCAAAACTTTGTATAGCTGTGGAGCCCTCTACAGCAGCAGAGGCTAACGATCATGGTCATTTGTACCACAGCTAAAGCCTCAAGTATGAAGAGTTAAGCACAGAGGTTTCTGTAGGCTCAGAGGGGCAAGACTCAAGCTAGGTTTTATTTGGGGGGGGGGGGGGGAGGGGGAAGGTAGCAACAGAGCTGCTCTTCTGAGCATGAGGGGCTCAGATAAGAACAGCAAGGCTCCAGAAGCATCAAGAAAGCTTTTCCATCAGACGCCAACCTGTCATAGAACCTGAAGGTCAATGAACACCAAGCTGGCCAAGTACAGGCATACTTTTTGTTGTATTTTGTAGATACAGCATTTTTTTTTTTTAAAACACAAGTTGGAAGTTTGTGGTGACCCTGCATCAAGCAAATCCATTGGTGCCATTTTTCCAGCAGCATTTGTTCATTTCCTGTCTCTCACATTTTGGTAATTTTTATGTTTCAAGATTTGTTGCTATGTGTAGTCTAGTGATCCGTGATCAGTGATCTTTGAGGTTACCACTATAATTGTTTGGGGGTGCCATGAACCACACCTCTATAAGACAGTGACCCTCATCAATAAACAGATGTTCTGACTGCTCTGCCCACTGGCTGGTCCCTTGCTCCCTCTCCTCAAGCCTCCCTATTCCAAGACAAAACTGAAGTTAGGCCAATTAACGCCCCTCTAGTGGCCTCTACGTGTTCATAGGAAAGGAAAAGCCACAGGTCTCACATTAGATCAAGAGCTACAGATGATTAACGTTAGTGAGGAAAGCATGTCAAAAGCCAAGATGGGCCAAAAGCTAGACCTCTTACGTCCAACAGTCAGCCAAGTTGTGAAGGCAAAGGAAAAGTTCTTATAGTTAGAAATGCTCCTCCAGTAAACACATGAATGCTAAAGCAAAATACCCTTATTGCAGATATGGAGAAAGTCTGAGCGGTCTGGATAGAAGAGGAAACCAGCCACAACATTCCTTTAAACTAAAGCCTAATCCTGAACAAGGCCTAATGCTCTTTAATTCCATGAAGGCTGAGAGAGGGGAAGAAGCTGGATAAGAGTCTGAAGCTACCAGAGGTTGGTTCTTGAGGTTTAAGGAAAGAATCTCCATAACATAGAAGTACAAGGTAAAGGAGTTATCCAGAAGATCTAGCTAAGATAATTCATGAAGGTGGCTACACTGAACAACAGGATTTTCAATGTAGACAAGAACAGCCATCTGTTGGAAGATGCCATCTAGGACTTTCCTAGCCAGAGATAAATCAATGGCTGACTTCAAAGCTTCAAAGGCCAGGCTGACTCTTGTTAGGGGCTAATGCAGCTGGTGACCAAGTTGAAGCCAATGTTCCTTTATTGTTCTGAAAATCCTAGGGCCCTTAAGAATTATGCTAAATCTACTCTGCCTGTGCTCTATAAATAGAACAAAGCCTGGGTGACAGCACATCTGTTTATAACAGGATTTGCTGAATATTTTAAGCCCACTGTTGAGACCTACTGCTCAGGGGAAAAAAGTTCCTTTCAAAATATTATTGCTCCTCGACAACGCACCTGGTCACCCAAGAGCTCTGATGGGGGGTGGGGAGAATATACAAGGTCGCTAGTTTTCATGCCTGCTGACACAACATCCATTCTGCAGCCCGTGGATCAAGGAGTCATTTTGACTTAAGTCTTTTTAGAAATGTACTTTCTAGGACTACAGCTGCCATAGATAGGGATTCTTCTGATGGACCAAAGCAATTGGGCAAAGTAAATTAAGAACTTTCTGGAAAGGATTCACTGTTCTAGATGCCCTTAAGAACATATGTTGACCTCTTCCCATGAGTCACACATCAATGTCTATGTTAACGGGTGTTCGGGAGGAGTGGATTCTGACCCTCATGGAGGACTTCATCGGGTTGGAGACTTCGGCGGAGGAAGTACCTGCTGATGTGGTGGAGACAGCAAGAGAAGTAAAAGTGGAGCCAGAGGCGGGACCGCATGGCTGCAATCTCCTGCTAAGACTTAGAAGAAAGAGGAGTGACTTCTTATGGAGGAAGAATGGTTTCTGGACATGGAATCTACTCCTGGTGAAGATGCTGTGAAGACCATTGAAATGACAAGGGATTTAGAATATTACATCCACTTAGGGGGGGCGGAGCAAGATGGCGGAGGAGTAGGAGACCTAGATTTCGTCTGGTCTCAGGAATTCAGCTGAATAGGGATCAAACCATTCTGAACACCTACGAACTCAACAGGAGACCGAAGAAGAGAGTAGCAACAACTCTCTGAACAGAAAAGTGACCACTTTCTGGAAGGTAGGACGTGCGGAGAAGTGAATCCGAGGCGATATTCGGGAGGATAGACGGCGGGGGAGGGGCCTCCGCCGGCCGCTTCTGGCAAGTGCTAGAGCCGCGGAGCACAAAATCGGACCTTTTAGAAGTTGGCTCCGTGGAGGGACGTCGCTGCAGTGGCTAAGCGGGGGGTGGAATCCTCCCGGGACAGTGTGGTCTCAGGACCCT